>NW_022630629.1:0-65922 GCF_010909765.2 Amblyraja radiata | reverse complement strand
CTCTTGCTAATCTCCTGCTGCTGGTGCTCCCAAAACTACAGCAGTTCTGAGTCAAATCTGCCTGTCCTTGGCACCTACTTTAACTGTTTTCACTTCTCTCCTCCCACTTGGGCTAGAGCCAATCAGTCGTATCTCTTGCTTATCTCCTGCTGCTGTTGCTCCCAAAACTACAGCTAGTCCCACCCCGACTAACATGCCCTATCTACAATAGTCCCACCTCGAGCAACATGCCCCATCTACCCGAGTTACACCCGACCAACATGCCCCTTAACATTAGTCCCACCCCGACCAACATGCCCCATCTACGCTAGACCCGCACCAGCCAACATGCTCCATCTACACAAGTCCCACCCCGATCTACATGCCCCATCCACACTAGTCCCACCCCGACCAACATGCCCCACCAGCACTCGTCCCACACCAGCCAACATGTCCCCTCTACACTGGTCCCACCCCGACCAACATGCCCCATCTACAGTCACACAACAGCCAACATACACCATCTACACTAGTCCCAACCCGACCAACATGCCCCATTACACTAACCCCACCCCGACCAACATGCCCCATCTACACTAGTCCCACCAACCAACATGCCCCATCTACACTAGATCCCACCCCGACCAACATGCCCCACTCACACTAGTCCCACCACCAACATGCCCACTACACTAGTCCACCCGACCAAATGCCCCATCACACTAGTCCCACCCTACCAACATGCCCCATCTACATAGTCCCACCCCGGCCAACATGCCCCATCTACACGTGTCCCCACAACAGCCACATGCCCGATCTACACTAGTCCCACCCGACCAACATGCCCTATCTACACTAATCCCACACAAGCAACAGGCCCGATCTAACACTAGTCCCACCCGACCAACATGCCCTATCTACACTAATCCCACACAAGCCACAACATGCCCGTCTACACTGGTACCCCACACCGACAAATAGGCCAACATCTCCCACTAGTCCCACCCGGACAAATATGCACATCCACACTGGTCCCACCCCGACCAACATGCCCCATCTACACTCGTCCTCCCGTTCCAACATGCCCCATCTACACTAATCCCCACCCCGATCAACATGTCCCATCTACACTAGTCCCACCCCGACCAACAATCCCCCACTACACTAGTCCCACCCCCGTCCTACATCCCCAACTACACTAGTCCCACCCCGACCAACATGCCCCATCTACACTAGTCCCTCCCCGACCAACATTCTGCATCTACACTAGTCCCACCCCGAGCCAACATGCCCCATCTACACTAGTCCCACCCCGACCAACATGCTCCATCTACACTAGTCCCACCCCGACCAACATGCCCCATCTACACGGCCCACCCCGACCAACGTGCCCCAGCTACACTAGTCCCACCCCGACCAACATGCCTCATCTACACCAGTCCCACCCCGACCAATATGCGACATCTAAACTAGTCCCACCCCGACCAACATGCCCCATCTACAATAGTCCCACCCCGACCGACATGCCCCATCTACACTATTCCCACACCAGCCAACGTCCCTTCTGCACTAGTCCCACCCGACCAACGCCCCATCTATACTAGTCCCACCGCGATCAACATGCCTCAGCTACACTTGTCCCACCTCGCCCAGCATGCCCCATCTACACTAGTCCCACCCCGACCAACATGCCCCATCTACACTAGTCCCACCCCGACCAACATGCCCCATCTACACTAGTCCCCCCCGACCAACATGCTCCATCTACACTAGTCCCACCCCGACCAACATGCCCCATCTACAGTAGTCCCACCCCGACCAAAATGCCCCACCTACACTAGTCCCACCCGACCAACATGCCCCATCTACACTAGCCCCATCCCGACCAACATGCCCCACCTACACGTCCCACCCCAACCAACATGTCCCAACTGCACTAGTCCCACCCCGACCAATATGCGACATCTAAACTAGTCCCACCCCGACCAACATGCCCCATCTACACTAGTCCCACCCCGACCGACATGCCCCATCTACACTTTTCCCACACCAGCCAACGTCCCTTCTGCACTAGTCCGACCGACCAACGCCCCATCTATACTAGTCCCACCGCGATCAACATGCCTCAGCTACACTTGTCCCACCTCGCCCAGCATGCCCCATCTACACTAGTCCCACCCCGACCAACATGCCCCATCTACACTAGTCCCACCCCGACCAACATGCCCCATCTACACTAGTCCCACCCCGAACAACATGCCCCATCTACACTAGTCCCACCCCGACCAACATGCCCCATCTATACTAGTCCCACCGCGACCAACATGCCTCAGCTACATTTGTCCCACCTCGCCCAGCATGCCCCATTAACACAAGTCCGAACCTGACCAACATGCCCCATCTACACAATTCCCACCTCGACGAAGATGCCCCATCTATACGTCCCACACAGACCAACATGCCCCATCTATCGAAACATAGAAACATAGAAAATAGGTGCAGGAGGATGAGAGGAGATCTCATTGAAACATATATGAGATTGATAAGGGTTTGGACACACTAGAGGCAGGAAAAATGTTCCCGATGTTGGGGACGTCCAGAACCAGGGACCACACACACACACAGTTTAGAAGGATGAGAGGGTATCTCATTGAAACGTATAAGACTATTAAGGGATTGGACACGCTAGAAACATAGACAACAGGTGCAGGAGTAGGCCATTCGGCCATTCGAGCCTGCAACATTCGCCATTCAATATGATCATGGCTGATCAACTTAGTATTCCGTACCTGCCTTGTCTCCATACCCCCTGATCCCTTTAGCCACAAGGGCCACATCTAACTCCCTCTTAAATATAGCCAATGAACTGGCCTCTACTACCCTCCGTGGCAGAGAGTTGCAGAGATTCACCACTCTCTGTGTGAAAAATGTTTTTCTCATCTCGGTCTTAAAGGATTTCCCCCTTATCTTTAAGATGTGACCCCTTGTCCTGGACTTCCCCAACCTCGGGAACACTCTTCCTGCATCTAACCTGTCCAACCCTTTAAGAATTGTGTACGTTTCTATAAGATATTCTCTCAATCTCCTAAATTCTAGAGAGTATAAGCCTAGTCTATCCAGTGTTTCTTTATTTGAAGATCTTGAGATTCCAGGAATCAGTCTGCTGAACCTTCTCTGCACTCCCTCTATGGCAATAATGTCTTTCATCAGATTTGCAGACCAAAACTGCACGCAATATTCCAGGTGTGCTCTCACCAAGACCCTGTGCAACTGCAGTAGAACCTCCCTGCTCCTATACTCAAATCCTTTTGCTATGAAAGCTAACATGCCATTCGCTTTCTTCACCGCCGGACAAACCTGCTATATGTCCCAACCCGACCGACATGCCCCATCTACACTAGTCCCACCCCGACCAACATGCCCCAACCACACTATTCCCACGCCGACAAACATGCCCCATCTACATTAGTCCCACCGCAACCAACATGCACCATCTACACTAGTCCCACATCAGCCAACATGCCCCATCTACACAAGTCCCACCCCGACCAACATGCCCCATCCACACTAGTCCCACACCAGCCAACATGCCCCATCTACACTGGTCCCTCCCCGGCCAACATGCCCCATCGACACTAGCCCCTCCCCGGCCAACATGCCCCATCTACACTAGCCCCACCCCAAACAACATGTCCCAACACACTAACCCCACCGCGACCAACATGCCCCATCTACACTAGTCCTCGACCAACCTGCCCCATCTACACTAGTCCCACACTAGCCAAAATGCCCCATCTACACTAGTCCCACACCAGCCAACATGCCCCATCTACACTAGTCCCACAACGACCAACATGTCCCAGCTACAGTAGACCCACCCGACCAACGTGCCCATGAACACTAGTCCCACCCCGACCAACATGCCCCATCTACACTAGTCCCACCCCGACCAACATGCCCCATCTACACTAGTCCCACCCCGACCAACATGCCCCATTCCATCTAGTCCCACCCCGACCAACCATGCCCTCATCTTACACTAGCTCCCCACACCGAGCCAACATGCCCCAATCTACACTAGTCCCACCCCGACCAACATGCCCCATCTACACTAGTCCCACCTCGACCAACATGCCCCATCTACAATAGTCCCACCCCGATCCACTGGCCCCATCGGCACTAGTCCCACCCCGACCAACATGCCCCATCTACATTAGTCCCACCCCGACCAACATGCCCCATCTACACTAGTCCCAACCCCGACCAACATGCCCCATCTACACTAGTCCCACCCAGACCAACATGCCCCATCTACACTAGTCCACTCCCGACAAAATGCCCCGTCTACCACTTAGTCCCACCCGACCAACATGCCCCGTCTACACTAGTCCCAAGTCCCCCCGACCAACTGCACCATATTACACTAGTCCCCTACCCGCGACCCACCATGCCCCATCTACACTTAGTCCCACCCCGACCAACATGCCCCATCTACACTAGTCTCACCCCGACAACATGCCCCCTCTACACTAGGCCCACCCTCGACTCAACATGGCCCCATCTACACTAGCCCACCATCCGTCGAACATTTCCCCATCTACAATAGAGTCCCGCACCAGCCAACATGCCCATCTCACTATCCCACAGCATCCAAATGCACCATCTACACTATTCCCAACCCCGCCAAACATGCCCGAATCTAGACTTGTCCCACCCCGATCAACATGCCATCTACACTACTCCCGCACCAGTCAATATGACCCATCTACACTAGTCCCACCCCGACTAACATGCCCCATCTTCACGAGTCTCACACCAGCCAACATGCCCCATCTACACTAGTCCCACCCCGACCAACATGCCCCATCTACACTAGTCCCACCTCGACCAACATGCCCCACCTACACTAGTCCCACCCCAATCAACATGGCCCATCGGCACTTGTCCCACCCCGACCAACATGCTCCATCTACATTAGTCCCACCCCGACCAACATGCCCCAGCTACACTAGTCCCACCCCGACCAACATGCCCCATCGGCACTAGTCCCACACCAGCCAACATGCCCCATCTACACTAGTCCCGCCCCGACAAAAATGCCCCTTCTACATTAGTCCCACCCTGATCAACATGCCCCGTCTACACTAGTCCCACCCTGACCAACATGCCCCATATTCACAGTCCCACCGCGACCAACATGCCCCATCTACACTAGTCCCACCCCGACCAACATGCCCCATCTACACTTGTCTCACCCCGACAAACATGCCCCATCTACACTAGTCCCACCTCGACCAACATGCCCCAGCTACACTAGCCCCATCCCGTCGAACATGTCCCATCTACAATAGTCCCGCACACACCAACGTCCCCTTCTGCAACTAGTCCCACCCGACCAATAGTCCCCATCTATACTAGTCCCACCGCACACAACATGCCCTCAGCTACATTTGTCCCACCTCGCCAGCAATGCCCCATCTACATTAGTCCCGCACCAGTCAACATGACCCATCTACACTAGTCCCACCCCGACCAACATGCCCCATCTACAATAGTCCCACCCGACAACATGCCCCATCTACCACTAGTCCACCCGACCAACATGCCCCATCCACTAGTCCCACCCCGGCCAACATGCCCCATCTACACTAGTCCCACACCAGCCAACATGCCCCATCTACACTGGTCCCCACCGACCAACATGCCCCATCTACACTATTCCCACCCCGACCAACATGACCCATCTACACTGTTCCCACCCCGACCAACATGCCCATCTACACTAGTCCCGCAACCAGTCAACATGACCCATCAACACTAGTCCCACCCCGACCAACATGCCCCATCTACACTAGGCCCACCCGACCAACATGCCCCATCTACACTAGTCCCACCCCGACCAACATGCCCCATCTATACTAGTCCCACCCGACCAACATGCCCCAGCTACACTAGTCCCACCCCGAGCAACATGCCCCGTCTACACTAGTCCCACCCCGACCAACATGCCCCATCTACACTAATCCCCACCCCGACCAACATGCCCCATCTACACTAGTCCCACCCCGACCAACATGCCCCATCTACACTAGTGCCACCCCGACCAACATGCCCCATCTACACTGTCCCAACCCGACCAACATGCCCCATCTACACTAGTCCCACCCCGACCAACATGCCCCATCTACACTAGTCCCACCCCGACCAACATGCCCCATCTACACTAGTGCCACCCCGACCAACATGCCCCATCTACACTAGTCCCACCCCGACCAACATGACCCATCCACTCTAGTCCCACCCCGACCAACATGCCCTATCTTCACTAGTCCCACACCAGCCAACATGCCCCATCTACACTAGTCCCACCCCGACCAACATGCCCCATCTACACTAGTCTGGGGCCCAGTCTCTCCCGCCCCCCCTCAAGGCCGCAGGTCCGGTGTTTTGCTAAGGCTAAGAAAACAACGACACAAGCCACCTCTACCGAGCCTGTATCTCTCCAATGCCAGATCCCTGGTTGACAAAATGGATGACCTGGAATTACAACTCGCTGGAAATCGATATGTTGGCGACTGCTGTGTTATGATAATCACCGAGCCCTGGCTTCACCCGGGGATACCTGATGCTAGCATGCAGCTAGCAGGACGTTTTTTGCTCCGCGGGGACAGGACTATGGACTCCGGTAAGAGCAGGGGAGGGGGCCTCTGTATATACGTGCATGAGAATTGGTGCAACAACGGAATAATCATAGACAAATATTGTTCCCCTGACCTCGAGTACATGTCTGTAAGATGCCGGCCTTGTTTTCTACCGAGAGAACTAACAGTAGTGATTGTCACGGCTGTGTATATTCCACCTGACGCCAATGTAAACACGGCGCTCTCTCTCCTGCTGAACACCATTAATGAACAGCAGCGGGCCCACCCCGAAGGTGTTCACATAATTGCAGGGGACTTTAATAAGGCCAACTTGAAGACTGTACTGCCGACATTTTATCAACATGTCAAGTGTTCTACTAGAGGGGTGAACACGCTGGATCATGTCTACACCAATATTAAGCACGAGTATGGAGCCATCCCCCTCCCTCAACTCGGCCAGTCAGATCATCTCTCCCTCCTGCTCTCCCCAGCCTACACCCCCCTCAGACGCAGTGCCAGGCCCACCATAAAGTCTGTTCCAACCTGGCCTGAAAATGCACTCTCCAACCTACAGGACTGCTTTACACAGACAAACTGGGACATATTCGAACACCAGGATCTGGAAACTCTCACAGGAACGGTGCTGGACTATATCAAGTTCTGCATCGGAAACGTGACTGTGGACAAAAAAATTCGGGTTTTCCCAAACCAGAAACCCTGGGTGTCCAGCCAGGTCCGCACACTCCTCAGAGCCCGCGATGCTGCCTTCATGGCAGGTGACAGAGCTCTGTACAGGGCTGCTCGAGCCGATCTGGAAAGTGGAATTAAAAAAGCCAAGGCGGATCATAAGAGGAGCATAGAGTCCCACTTGTCCAGCAATAATACACGGGAGGTATGGCGGGGCATACAAGACATTACAAACTACAGAGGCTATGCCACAAAGTCAGAAGATCTGAGTGTGCCACTGGCAGAGAAGCTAAATTGCTTCTTCTCCCGCTTTGAAACACCACAACAGCAGCACTCATCTGCTACAGCCCTGCTCCCACTCTCACCTGGCTCCTGTACTACTCCACTCACTGTCAGGGAGCACGATGTCAGACGGGTGCTCCTGGCAGTGAACCCCAAGGAGGCTACCGGCCCAGATGGAGTACCTGGTAAGGTGCTCAAAGCGTGTGCCCACCAGCTCACTGTCATCTTCACCAGAATTTGCAACCTCTCCCTGGACCAGGCAGTTAACCCGTCCTGCCTAAAATCAGCCACAATCGTCCCAGTGCTGAAGAAGTCTCCCATCACCAGCCTAAATGATTACCGTCCCGTGGCCCTCACTCCGGTAATCACAAAGTGCTGCGAGTGATTGGTCCTCCAGCACATCAAGGACTATCTACCACCAGACTTCGACCCCCACCAATTCGCTTATCGCCCATACAGATCCACGGAAGACGCCATCACCGTAGCTCTCCACTCTGTGCTGAGCCATCTGGAGCAGGGGCAGAGCTACGTCCGGATCATCTTTGTGGTTTACAGCTCAGCTTTCAATACTATCACTCCGGACATTCTCATCGACAAACTGGTCACTCTCGGCCTCCCCACTCTCACATGTGCCTGGATAAAGGATTTCCTCACCAACCGGCCCCAGACTGTGAGACTCGGCCCCCACCTCTCTTCCACTCGCATGTTGAGTACCGGCTCCCCACAGGGCTGTGTGCTAAGCCCCCTCCTATACTGTCTCTACACCCACGACTGTAGTCCGGCCCACAACAACAACCGCATCGTCAAGTTTGCTGACGACACTACAGTAGTCGGACTCATCTCAAGGGGAGACGAGGCAGCCTACAGAGAGGAAGTCCTGAAGTTGACAGCCTGGTGCTCAGAAAACAACCTGGCTCTGAACACCAAGAAAACAAAAGAGCTCATAGTCGACTTCAGGAGGCACAGCACCGACTTGGCCCCCCTATACATCAACGGCGAGTGTATGGAGAGGGTCTACACCTTCCGGTTTCTCGGCGTCCTCGTCTCCGTTGACATCTCCTGGACAGACAACATCACAGCGGTCATCAAGAAGGCTCAGCAGCGGCTGCACTTCCTGAGGGTCCTCAGGAAGCACAACCTGGACTCCAACCTGCTGCTGACCTTCTACCGCTCGTCCATCGTAAGCATGTTGACATACTGCATTACAGCATGGTACGGCAGCTGCACCATGGCAGACAGGGAGAGGCTTCAGAGGGTAGTTAGGGCAGCACAGAAGATCATTGGCTGCCCTCTCCCCTCCCTGATGGACATTTACACCTCCCGCTGCCTCAGCAGGGCGAAGAACATCATCAAGGACAGCTCCCATCCTGCATTTGACCTGTTCGACCTGCTGCCCTCAGGGAGGCGCTATAGGTGCATCAGAACAAGGACAAATAGACTCAAGAACAGTTGCTTTCCTAAAGCCATAACCTCTCTGAACTCACACATGCACTGACTTCACAGCCTAACCCCCGGACTTCCATCTATCCACCTACTGTAATTTGTACTGTAACTGTAATTTTTAATATGTGCAATAACCCATACTGTATATAGGAATCCTTTTTATTCACCCATTGTCTTTTTATAGATATGTATATAGCGCCGCAGAACTGTGCACCTTATCCCCCCCTCCCTTTGTTTTTGTTTTTTGTTTTTTGAACTAATTACATGTTTGCACTGAGTACGAGCTGCTTTTAATCTCATTGTACATGTGTATAGTGACAATAACATGGAATTCTATTCTATTCTATTCTATATTATTGGCTAACTTCCCTTCGTATTTCATCTTTCCTCCACATATTGCCTTTTTAGTTACTTTCTGTTAACATAGAAACATAGAAACATCGAAAGTAGGTGCGAGAGTAGACCACCAGGTCCGTCGAGCCCGCACCGCCATTCGCTCATGGCTGAACACTAAACAGACACACTTACCCACAAACAGTAGACACAAGACACAGAACACAAGACACTACCCTCCCCTTTATACCGCTATCACCCCTCTCCACCCCAAGAACCTCGTGATCTCCTGGGGGAGGCAAAAAAACCGGATAAAAACCCAGGTCCAATTCGGGAAAAAAATCCGGGAAATTCCTCTCCGACCCCAATCCAGGCGATCGACACTTGTCCAGGAGATCACTCAGGTCTTACTATACTAACCATACCTAGGTCCATATCCCTGCCCTCTCCCCGTAGCCCCTTATCCCCTTGGCAGCTAAAAAACCATCTATTTTAGACTTAAATATATTTAACGTTTCTGCTTCCACTGCTCGCTGGGGCAGTGAATTCCATAAATTAACCACCCTCTGGGTGAAGAAGTTCTTCCTCATCTCAGTTTTAAAAGAGCCCCCTCTTATTCTGCAACTATGTCCCCTAGTTCTAGTTTCCCCGATCATTGGGAACATCCTCGGTGCATCCACCCGATCAAGGCCCCTCACGATCTTATATGTTTCAATGAGATCGCCTCTCATTCTTCTAAACTCCAAAGAGTAGAGTTCCAGCCTACTTAACCTTTCCTCATATGTCAATACCCTCATTGCAGGAATTAATCTTGTAAACCTTCGCTGCACTGCCTCCAGGGCTAGTACATCCTTTCTTAAGTATGGACCCCAGAACTGTACACAGTATTCCAAATGTGGACTCACTAATACTGTGTACAGCTGCAGCAAGACCTCCGTGTTTTTATACCTTGAATAATCAGCTCGAGGCTCCGATCCTCTTGCAGCCACGTATCTGTAATTCCCACAATATCATACCTTGATTAAGCTGAGAGGAGGAGATTTAATAGGAATCTGATGGAGTAACATTTTCACACAAAGGCCGTGGATATATGGAACAACCAGCCAGCTGGGGCTGTTAAGGCTGGGACACCTTTAACTTGAAGAAAATTAATGGAGTCTGAAGATAATTTGTTGAGGGCGAGGCCGTCTGCCAGGCAGGGAAGCATGCTAGTAGAGTGGAATCAATTTACTCCTTAGTCGAAGAAGAACCGAAAGGCATTGAAACCTTCCTCACGGAGATAAACACAAAATGCTGGAGAAACTGAGCGGGCAGGCGGCATCTCTGGAAGATTCTGCCTGTCACCCTGAATTTATCCAGCATTTGTCTCTATCTTAGAAATAAACCAGCATCTGCGGTTCATTCCTACACCTTCCTCTTTGAGGATGTAGGTGTACGGGGACCGGACGTCCGAGGCAAAAAAGTCTATAAATTGAAGAATTACTGAAGAGTTGCTTTTCTTTTAAATTTATTTTTTCCACTTCGTTTTTCGAGCTTGAAAAAAGGTAGAAATAAAAGAAGTATGGAAAGTGAGCAAGAATCGTGAAGGTGCAGGAAAGTGTTGGGAAAAGAAAGCCCCTTAGGGAAGTAGTTAGAGAAGGAAGTAAATAAAGTAAATAAGACCTTAGAAAGAAAAGAGAAAAAAAAGGAAAAACAATCGCTCTATTGTAACACAAAACTCCGCAAAAAAGGATATACCAACCGTGTTTAAAAAATATATATATTTTATACCCCCCGTTACCAGATCCTGGTACCATTTATATTTTAAATTACTATTGCACCTTATGCTTGTAATAGTTCCGTACATGCAGAACACGTCTTTTGGAAGTGGTCTGCTTTGCCTGCTAGGAGGAATCTCATCTCTTCCAAGTGTAGTGTTTCGAACATGTTTGAAATCCACATTTTTATTGTTGGTATTGGAGCATTTTTTCCAAAATTTGAGTATAAGCTTTTTTCCCATTATTAGCCCGTAATTAAGTAAGTTCTTTTGAAACACATTTAATTCGGGGTTTCCTTCCGATATTCCAAAAATGATCCATTCTGCTCTCGGTACAAGTTTTATTTTAAATAATTTTGTGAAGATTTCAAATATTTCGTTCCAGAATTTTTGAATTTTTATACAGCAAACAAAAGAGTGCGCTATGGTAGCTTCTTGTGACTGACATTTATCACAAATGGGTGAGATATTGGGGAAAAGTTCATTTATTTTAGTTTTTGAATAATATAGTCTATGTAATGTTTTATATTGAATTAAAGTATGTCGTACGTTGATCGAGCATTTATGAACATATAGTAAGTGTTTATCCCAGCTCTCTTTTGAATTTTTATAGCTAGTTCTTGGTCCCAGTCTCTTCTAATACCATCGGTTGTACGTATTTCTATATTTAAAATTACGTTGTACAAGTATGATATTATATTTGCTGATTCAGCCTTTGTCTTCATGGCTTCATCCAATAAGTCTGGGGGCTTATTATGATAGTATTTGTGTATTTTTTCAGATAGTCACGGATTTGAAGATATTTAAAATATTGATTATTTTTCAAATTATATTTCAGTTGTAATTGTCTTGAATGATAATAATTTTCCTAATTCATAAAAGTCTCCGAGCGCTTTGATTCGCATTCCTTCCCATAGTGTGAATGATTTATCTATAATTGAGGGTTTAAACGACGGGTTATTGACTATTGGCATTAAAAGAGATAGATTTCTTAATTTTTGATTCTGTTTTATTTGTTTCCAAGTTCTAATTGTGCTATGCATCATTGGAATTTTATTATATTTTTTGTTATTCAGATTCATTGGTGAGCGGAGAGTCGCTCATGTATTACACGGTGAGCAGTCCTCTCTCTCTCCATTACAATCCATTCCACCTGCTTGGCAGAGTTGTCCAGCAGGTGAATCATATTTTTAATATTTACTGCCCAATTATTGTACATAAAGTTAGGGAGCGCTAGACCACCCATCTCTTTTGATTTACTAAGGTGTGCTCTTTGTGTTCTGTGGGATTTATAATCCCATATAAAATTTGTAATGTCTGGGTAGTTTTTTGAAAAACTTTTTTGGAAGATATATTGGAATTGATTGAATTAAATATAGGATTCGTGGTAAAAAGATCATTTATATAGCATTTATTCGATCTATTAAAGACATCGGGAGCCTTTTCCAGAATGTAATTAGATTATTTAGTTTCTTAAGTACGGGGCTATAATTGGCATTAAACATAGTGTGATAGTTTCTAGTAATTTAAATTCCTAAATATTTAAATTATTCTGTGGCTATTTTAAAGGGGAATTTCAAGAGATGTGTTGAGTCTTTCGGTTTTATCGACATAATTTCATTTTTGTTCCAGTTTATTCTGTATCCTGAGAAAGATCCAAAGTCCTCATTTAGATTTAATATCTTTGGTATACTGATTTGGGGTTTTGTGATATACTGTAATACATCGTCTGCATATAAACATATTAAGTTATTTGATTATTTTGTATTATAACCGTAAATATCCGGGTGTGGTCTGATTTTTTCAGCTAAAGATTCAATTACCAGAGCAAATAACAGCGGTGATAATGAACATCCTTGTCTATTGCCCCTTGATAATCGGAATTTTGTAGATAGCATAGCATTAGTTAATATTCTAGCCGCGGGTTTGTTATATAATAATTTTATCCATGCGATGAAGTTCTCTCCCATTTGAAATTTTGCAATACTTTAATCATATAATCCCATTATATTTGATCAAACGCTTTTTCTGCGCCCAATGAAATGATAGATAACTCTTGTTCTTGAGGGTTGTGAGAGTGCATTATGTTAAGCAGACGTCTCCGGTTATTAAATGAATGTCTCTTAGGTATAAATCCCGTTTGATCCTCATTTATTAATTTACTAACATATTTACTCAGTCTTCTAGCTAGTGTTTTCGCTAATATTTTTGATCCGTATTTATTTTTTATTTTATTTTTTATTTTTTTATTAGAAGTAGACATATTATAAAGCATAGTTGCATATTATGGTAAAAAAACTTTTCATATACATCAATCATACATTATTAAAATTTTCAATTGTCGATTACCACTACTTCTAGTGTTTTTTTATATAGAAAAAGAGAGAAAGAGAGAGAAAAGTTACAAATATTAAAAAAAACTAAAAAGGTGGAATGGATTACTTATAATGCGCCATGGAGATAGGTTCGTAGATTATAAAGTATGACTTTTCATCTAATCCTGAGTTCAAGTTTCAGTTGGGTTTTCGTGCCGGGCCAATCTATCCCGTCAGATAATTAATGAATGGAGCCCATATTTTATCAAAAAGTTCTTGTTTGTCCATTATGACAAGTCTAATTCTTTCTAGATATAGGGTCTCCGACATTTCCACAATCCACATTTTAATTGTGGGGGTCGTAGGGCCTTTCCAAAATTTTAATATTAATTTTTTCCCGGTTATTATACTGTAGTCGAGGAAATTTATTTGGCTTGTTGTGAGTGTTAAACTTTGCTCTGATATTCCAAGTATTATTAATTTTGAGTTTGGATCCAGTTTTGTATTAATAACTTCAGAAATTATTTCAAAAATATCAGTCCAGAAATGTTTAATTTTTATATAATTTGCAAACGTATGTGTTAAATTAGCATCTAGATGTAGACATTTATCACAAATAGGAGAGATTTGTGGGAACATTATATTTAGTTTTATTTTAGGGTAGTGTAATCTTGTAAGACTTTAAATTGTATTAAAGCATGTCTGGCATTTAACGAACATTGATGTATATGTTGTAAACTTTCGTCCCACAGATCTTTCGTTATAGGATGACCTAATTCATTTCCCCATGTGTGTCTATATGGTTCCGTCGGTGGTACCTCGTTGTTTAGGAGGGTGTAATACATATAAGCTATTAATTTTTCAGTGTTAGGATGCTTGTTCAAACATTCATCAAGGATTTCTGGTTCCCTAGTCCTGTAGACTTGTATGTTAGATTTAACATAATCTCTAATTTGTAGATATCTGAAGAAATTATTTGAATTGAATTGAATTGAATTGAATCCATTATTTGTCATTCAGACCTTTCGGTCTGAACGAAATGTCGTTGCCTGCAGCCATACATGTAATAATAAACAACACACAATAAACACAAATTAACATCCACCACAGTGAGTTCACCAAGCACCTCCTCACTGTGCTGGAGGCAAAAGTCTTAGGGTTGCTTTCTCTTCCCTCCTCTTCTCCCTCTGCGCTGAGGCGATACCCCACCGGGCGATGGTAAGTCAGTACCGCGGTTCAAGCTCCGTGGGCCCGGGGGTGGTCGAAGCTGCCGCCCTCCAGTCCATCTGACGCAGTTGTTGCCACGGGAGCTCCGGAAAACAGGCTTCAACCTCTGACCCGCGAGCTCCCGACGATGTAATCCACTGGCCCGCGGCCGAGCCCCGGATTCAGGTCACCGCCGCCAGAACGCCGCCTCAGCCACCGGAGCTCCGTCTCCGCCCCGGGCAGCCCACACGGGAGCGTCTCTGCCCCGCACCGGGCTGCCCCCACGGGAGCGCCTTCCAGCTGGGAGCCGGGCCGCCCTCACGGGAGCACCTTCCAGCAGGGAGCCGGGCCACCCAAATGGGAGCACCTTCCAGCCGGGCCGCCCACACGAGAGCGCCTTCCAGCCGGGAGCCGGGCCGCCCTCACAGGAGTGTCCCCGCGCTGTCAACCCTCACCGGAGCGCCGAGTCGTGCCGCTGCCCGAACGCCGCCGCAGCTCGAAGACGGCCAGCCTCGCGTTGGTGAGTACTGGCTGGCTCTACCTCCGGAGCGTCGAGGTCGGTCGCAGGTTGGAGGCCGCCAGCTCCGCCATTAGGCCTCAGCTCAGACGGGGGAAGAGAAGGGGGATACGACAAGAAAGTCGCATTCCCCCGAAGGGAGAAACAGAAAGCCCTGTTTCACCCCCCCCCCCCACATAACACAACCTAATAATCAAAAGTTTAACTGAACAAGACAAAAAAAATAAAAAAACACACAGAAAAGTAAAAACAGACAGACTGCAGGCAAGCCGCAGCCGTTTCACAGCGCCGCCACTTCCATTCTATGCATTCCATGATTCTGTTGTAACTCCTGAAATGAAAGAAAAGTGCCTTTCCCATAAAGATGTCCAATCTTTTTAATTCCATAATTTTTCCATTGTGTGAAACCCTTATCCGTATTTAACAAAGCAATAGCTCTAAATGAGCCTGGTTCTTCTATATCTTTATCTTTTTTAAGTATTAATGCGATCGTTGATTCTGCTAGTGTTTCAGGTAAGATTTGTTCTTTAAAAGCTTATGCATACATTTTCTGTAGACGTGGTGTAACTATGTCGTGAAAATATTTATAAAATTCATAACTGAATCCGTCTGGTCCTGGTGTTTTTCCATTCTTAAGTGTGTTTATTATGTCTTCTATTTCCTTAGATGTAAGTTGTGCTCCCAGTTCCTCTTGTTCCTTCAGTTCTAGTTTTGGAAGGTTACAATTGTCCAGAAATTCAGAAACTTTATTATTGTCTATTAGCGTTTTCGATGTGTATAAATTCTTGTAAAATTGAGCAAATCTTTTATTGATATCACTAGGGAGCGCCACCGTGAGGGAGGGGGAGAACCATGGGCATTGGGGACCCGTCGTGGGGGAACCGTTGTGGGGGAGAGGGGAGAACAAAAGACGAGCAATTTAATTTGTAACTGTGTCAGCGCCGTAGGTGTCCGCTATTTGCATACTTTGTGTATGCAAGCAAAGAGTTTCACTGTGCCTTGTTACACGCGACAACACACATTACATTCTATCCCATTCCATATTGTCATTTGACATCTGGACATGATCGTTAACTCCGTCCTTGCACTCTTCTCTTTGACATTAACGCTAGAGTTTTGTTCTGCTGCAAAAATTAGAGGCAGAAGGAGAAGAGGCATCTTGCTGCAAATATGAATCTGTCTGATAAAAGCAAAAGGATTTAAAAAATCTGCGGGAAGAAGTTAGTTGCCATATCAGAGTCAAGGAACGTGTGTTCACGTTGCCGCCCTGTTTTCACCAATCTTTCCACCACCACGCACGAGAAGCACAAGACAGACACCATTGTATGCAGATGGCAAGAAGTGTGTTCAGCTCTGGCTGAACTACCTCTAATCTTGTGTGTGGACTCGATAAGGAGTAGTTTCACAGAGCTTATTGTGGGGTCAGGACATTTGAGTGAAACAAGCGTCCGACAGCCCTGGCTGGAGATTGGTTGAATCAAATCAAAGGGAAGTCAGAATAGCGGAGCGGCCTGTTGGGAGCGGCCGTGTTCAAGGAAGTGGCCTGTGGACGAAAAGTGCGTCTTGAGGCTTTGACTCAAGAGGCTTCGGTGAGAAGCGATGAGGAGAGAGGAGCAGACCTGCAAGACCCAGAGCAACAGCAAGTGGGAAGCTTCGCGAAGGATTGTGAATGACGTAAAGGAGACATGCAGGATTACGCGATGTGCTGCAGCTGCATTATGTGGGAGCTGGTGGACCCCTTGGTCAGTGCAGGTGACCACATCTGCAGCAAATGCTGGTTGAGTTGAGAACTAAGTTGAGTGGATGACCTGGAGTTGAGCTGTAAACGCTAAGACACATCAAGGATGGGGAGAGTTACCTGGACGCTGTGTTAATGGATGTAGTTACACCTGCCAGAGTAAATGCTTCCAACGTAGTCCATGGTGACGTTGAGGGTGTGACTGCTAGTGAGGCAGGCAGGGGAACACAAGTGAGGACTGAATGGAGGATTGTATGAAGGATGGGCAACCTGACCAGGGCACAATGGTACAAGGGGGGGGGGGGCATCCCAGCGGGAACAAGAGCAGGAGTAGATAGCGCTCTGAGGGCTAGCGGAATCTAGTGGTATTGGGAGAAGGCAGGAACGCGGTATTGATTGTGGATGATCAGCCATGATCACATTGAATGGGACAATCAGGTTGGTATTGGACCCTAAGAAAGGGAATTTGTAGAGTATCTCCGAGATGGATTCTTAGAGCAGCTTGTACTGGAGCCCACCAGGGAAGAGTGAATTATGGATTTAGTGTTATGCATTGAACAGGGTTTGATAAAGGAACTGAATGTATACGAACCATGAGTAGTTGGCGACCACAATATGATAAGTTTGAATCTGCATTTTGAGCGGGAGAAGGTGAAATCGGATGTGCTGGTCTTGCAGGCTACCGAGGCACGAGGGAGAAGCTGAACAAGTTTACAGGGAAGGGAACCCAGCAGGGATGACAGTGGAACAGTAATGGAAGGAATTGCTGGGAATAATCTGGGAGATGCAGAATCTTTTCTTTCCAAACGGGAAGAAATATTCTAAGGGGAGAAAGAGGCAACCGTAGCTGTCAAGTGAAGTCAAAGACAGTATAAATCTAAAAGATAAGCGGGATAACATTGCAAAGATTCGTGCGAAGCCAGCTCTTTTAAAGAAGAACAGATGGTAACTAAAAAGGCAATACGGGGAGAAATGTTGAATTACGAATGGAAGCTAGCCAATAATATATAATCGGATTGCAAGAGTTTCTTCACATATAAATAGTAAGAAAGAGGCAGGAGTGGACGTTGGACAGCTGGAGAATAATGCAGGACAAGTGATAATGGGGAATAAAGTAATGGCAGAGGAGTTTAATAACTTTTTTTCTACAGTCTTCACAGTGGAAGACACCAGCATTGTGCCTGAAATTCAAGAGAGTCAGGGAGTAGATGTTAATGGAGGGCTATTACAATGGAGTACGTGCTTGGGATACTGAATGAGCTGATAATTCACTTGGACTGGATGGGATGCACTCTCGGGTTCTGAAATAGGTGGCTTTAGAGATTGGGGAGGCGTTGTTAGTGATATTTCAAGAATCCCTAGAGTCAGGAGTCGTCCCGGGCGACTGGAAAATTGCCAACATTACCCCCTGCACAAGAAGGGAGAAAAGCAGAATAATGGGAAATGTTGGCTGGTTAGTATGACTAAGGTCGTTGGTAAGATTTTAGAGTCCATTAGAAACGATGAGGTTACGGAGTACTGAGAAGTTCACGAGAAAATAGGCCAAAGCCAGCATGGTTTTGTGAAGTGGAGGTCTTGCTTGACAAATTTACTGGAATTATTTGAAGAAGTAAATAGCAAGCCAGACAAAGGAGAGTCAATAGATGTTGCTTCCTTAGATTTTAGGAAAGCATTTGATAAGGTGCCACACGTGAGGCTGCTAAGGAAGATGGGAGCCGATGGTATCAAAGGTCAGATACAAGTATGTATAGCAGGTTGGCTGAATGGCAGAAGACAAAGTGTGTCAATAAAGTGGACTGTTTCTGGTTGTTTGCCAGTGACTAGCGGTGTCCCGCAGGGGTCGGTGTTGGGGCCGCTGCTCTTCATGGTTTATATTAATGGTTTGAACGAGGGGGTTAAAGGCTTTGACGGCAGGTTTGCAGATAATACGAACATAGGTAGAGGGGCAGTTAGTGTAGAGAAAGCAGGGATTCAGCAGAAAGACTTAGGCAGGTTGGGAGATTGCGCAGTAAAGTGGAAGATGGTATATAGCGTAGCAAAGTGTGGAGTCATGCATTTTGGTGGCAGGAATCAAGACAGAGGGAATATTTTCTAAATGGATAAATAATCCAGAAATCCAGAAAAGGGACTTTGGAGTGCTAGTGCCAGATTCCCTAAATGTTAATCTGCAAGGTGAATCAGTAGTAATGAAAGAAAACTCAATGGTAGCATTGATTTCAAGAGGGCTTGTATTCAAAAACAGTGATGCAATGTTTAGGCTCCATTATGCGCTGGTAAGGCCTTTGGAATATTGTGAGCAATTTTGGGCAGCATATCTGGATGTGCTGGCTCTGGAGAGGGTCCAGATGTGGTTTACAAGGTGGTCCCTGTATGAAATAGGTTAACCAATGATGAGCGTTTGTCGGCACTGGGCATGTACTCGCTGGACTTTAGAAGAATAACGGAGGACCTCATTGAAACATACAAAATAATGAAAGGCTTGGATAGAGTGGATGTGGAAAAAATCTTTCCACTAGTGCGAGAGTCTAGGAGTAGATTTCACAGCCACAGAATTAAAAGAATTAAAGGACATGAAGATAAATGTATTTGGTCAGAGAGAGGTGAATCTGTAGAATTATTCACCACAGTAAGTTGTGGAAGCAGTGGATATCCTTAAGGCAGATATCGATAGATCCAAGAGACCAGGGGGCGCCGCGCGTTGGCAGACTTGCCAGCTGTCTGTGTTTCTTTTCGTCTTTTTATTGTTGTTATTTTTAGTGTGTTTTA
Organism: Amblyraja radiata; assembly: GCF_010909765.2. NCBI lineage: Eukaryota > Metazoa > Chordata > Chondrichthyes > Rajiformes > Rajidae > Amblyraja > Amblyraja radiata. The sequence continues at coordinate 46,259 of NW_022630629.1, read as the reverse complement.
AAAGTTTGTGTTAAGGGTCTCTGGTTTGTTTTATATGACGTTTGGGGTGGGGGTCGGGAGAAACATTTGTTTTCAATCCCTTACCTTGCCGCAGAAGCGATTTTATTCCGGATCGTATCATGGAGCTGGAGGTCTTGCTCGGGACTGACTTTGGGCCCCACCGCGGGGAAATTGACTTACCATCGGGATCGACTCTCCATCCGTGGTCTGCGGATTTCACCATCGGGGAGCTCGCAGTCTCGGGTCGAGACCAATGTCGGAAAGCTGCAAACGACGCAGATGGTTCGACCAGCCCCGACCCGGGATCGAGCACCCGGCGCAGGGAGTTGACATCTTCCCCATGTAGCAGCTTGATCTGCCCGATGCGGGGGGGGGGGGGGGGGGGGGGGGGGGCGCCGGCTACATAAGCCATGATCATCCGTCAACGGAAGGCTCGTGGCAGACCCCGACCGCGGGAAAACAATGAAGGGAAGAGATTGAACTTTTTTTCGCCTTCCATCACAGTGAGGAATATGGAGGAGTCACTGTGGTGGATGTGTATATTAAAAAGTGTTTTGTGTGTTTTGTTGCTATTTAATGGTTTGACTGTATGGCACATTTATCGTATGTTGCAAAACATACTTGGCTAATAAAGTATGATTATGGTTATGATTAGATTCCTGAATAGTACAGGTGTCAGATGTGATGGGGAAAATGCAGGAGAATGGGGTTAGGAGGGAGAGATTGATCAGCAATGAGTGAATGGTGGAGTAGACTTGATGGGCCGAATTGCTTCATTCTACTCCTATCGCTTATGACTGATCTGAGGCTGCATCTGACCTGAGATTGTCTGCACGGTTTTCCAAGAATAGTGTCAATAACCTCATTAGTGTTCAGAGTGTTTTAGTATACATGACAGGTCACTTGGTTCAAAGACCAGAGTACTTACTGTGCTAGGTGACTTTGCACAGTGTGTGTTCTGACATTGCAATGGCAAGACGCCTAATCTGTATGCCCTTTCCTTGAAGTTTCGTGCTGTTGTACATTGCAGTGGACTTACACGGAGTAGTTGCGTTAGTTTGTCCTTGATCCGAGCCAATCTTTGGAGTGCAAACGGTCTATGGCTTTCCAGTGTGGTTTGGTCGTGTTGACGTTCCCTGCATTTCCGTACTCCGGTGCCCTGCTGCGGTTTTCAGAAGGTCCATCTCTCCATAGCCCAGGCCGAAATGTTGTTGTATGCATCGTCATTACACAATTCACTTTATACTTCTGTTTCTCTAAACGGCTGCCCACTGCAACGAGACACAGTGCCGGAATCTCGCTGTCTTATGGTAATATAGGTATGAAACACAAGATAAAGGGCTGATTCCTATACATCTCTCTTTTTGTATAAGGACGGTGGAGAAATGTTCGTCTCCGTCACATGCAACGTTGAGATGTTTTGAAATGTTTATCTTGGTCAGCATCAGTACAAGCTGCTCTAAGAATCCATCATGGAGGCACTCCACAAACTCCCTATCCTGGGGTCCAGTGCCAACCTGATTTCCCCAGTCTTCCTGCATGTTGAAATCTTATAACAACCGCAGCATTACCTTTACGACACGCCAACTTGCACCCTATATCGAGGCTCGGAACTGGGCCTACATGACGTTCCTTGTATTAAATCCAAAGCAGTTCACTTTGTCAGATACTGTGGATTTCATACAGGGAGCGTCAAGGAGGCCCAATTCCGACCTGTTGGCCCGTCATTAATCGATCTGATGTGCCTGGCACTCAGTGACAGGATGGACAATGGTCTCAGTGCTGATTGGTATCGAAGGCTGAGCTGTTGACATCCCGCCAGCGTCGCTAATGCCACTTCAAGCTGTGACCGGTGCATTGGTCAGGGAACAGCCTGGTTATGTCAGTGACCCCCTCGTGTTGCCGCTATATCAGTCTCCCGGACTCGCAGATCCGCCCTTTAGAGCTGGAGCCGCTCGGTGACTGGTGGGGCTGATGGACACTGTGGTGGGAGACAGATCATCCCGTGTCCTTACAGCGCCCGGTCCTTCGATTCATCCGCCTTCGTTTCATTGCCCTGGCGGCCATAAGGCCAATATGCTCGGGAATCAGTGATAGCTCCTGGGAACATGATTTAGGACTGAGTACTTCCTGCAATGTTGCTCGTAATTCGCCGCTAGGTTAATTGACGTTTCATGTAGTGGGGAAAGCCGCACATATGGTGGCCTTGGAGACTGGGTGGCATGTATAAATCTACAAGGCCGCGTATGTAGCACCTCCTGGTCATATCAGCGTGAGAGATGTTTGTCCTGTTGCACTGAGCCGCAGGATTATGGGAGGATCACTGTGTAACATGACTATGTGTGTCGCCGTGTGGAGCTGTTCTGGTCTCTGAGTTTATGTCCGTTCCTCGCCAGTTTCACAAGGACACTGCAGGGACAATCACCTTGGTGGGACCTGGTCCGCCAACACGTGGCGACACGTGTGCTGCCTAGGTTTTATGCAAAGCTACGCAATTCACTGTACCTCGGTACATGTGTCAATAAAGTATCTTTCAATCGGTTACATATGAGCCAGGTCCAATATGGATGGCAGCTGTCCCTCCCTCACAATCAGAAGCTGTTAGAATATGTGATGTGGCATTTAAAAACAAACATCATAATTCAACCCCATGTATTGTTGCAACTCTAACCCCTCATAATCAAATGTTCACAGTTGCTGCACCAGAATGAGTCCATTCAGTGTCAGTCATTATAAGCCACAACTCCCGGTGTGCAGGACTAGGACAAAGACAGACACGTATCTGTGCCTAAAGATGAAGCAACTGGTTGGTGAGTGAGTCCTGTCCGATTTTGGCATAGACTATGTTCCCTTTACCCTGTGTTCACTACCATGTTATCCACAGCTGTTTTCTGATGTTTGTGAAACGTTAAGTCTGTAATTCCCACAGGAGCGCGAAACTGGGAGCAGTTGATGTGATTGTTTGTTCAGTGAGTGTAACTAACGTCGTTGGCCTGGAAACTGGTACCGCTGGAACTTTCTCTCTGCTATAACAAGGGATGTCGTGAACTTGTCAACCTGTTTCAGCAGCAGTCATTGTGTGCTGCATGGACAGAGGAGAAATCACTTCACCGAGTACATGGGAGGCTCGCTACTTACTCGAATAACGATGATTTACTACCCGACACTTGCTGCTGTTGGCGTTCCCCGTAAGTGTTTACACACAGATTCTCACAGTGTTCATCACTGTTATATCTGACGTGGTGACGTATTGACCGCTTGTCTCACTATTGTATGATTCTGGGTATGGTATTTGCCGAACTGTGGGGTTGATGTTAAAATAACCTCGTATCTTGATTCAAACTGTAGTCTCAGGCAAGATGTTGAATTTAAAACGTCTAGCCGTGGGTCTGTGAAGCAGCCGCCAGTTTCATGTCAGCATTATCGTTGTGAATGCACAGTACATTCTGGTGTGTGGACTAATTGGACTGTTGATCCCACGCTTTGTGAAATGCTTCTTGAAATAATCCAGTGTAAGTGCTCAGGACACGTCTTCAGATAATCCAGGAGTTTCCGGTAGTTTCAGCACTGAGTGAAACTGCCCAGGATATTCCAACGTTTCCAGTTGTTGGCAATATTTTCTGATTTTCAACATCCACTATTTATCCTTGACTTTCCCGTTGGCGTACGGTTGTGATGCTCCGCTTTCGGGAATGGGACCGCTTTAGCTTTTCCCTTTGTACCTGGCGACGTTGCTTGAGTTCGGCCGTTTCTGGGTTAATGACAGTTCAGCCAGTGGTCGAGAGATGGTGCCGTATTATTGGGTGGACTGAGTCGATTGTAATTCTTAGCTGATGCCTGCCAACATTTGAAAATGAAAAACATTACTCTGAGTGCGCAGCGCCGCAGGTCATAGCCGCGTAAGAGCAGAAAAATGCATAACTTGTTCATTTTGTATTTGTATTTTGTATTTGTAATACAGTTTATTGTGTATTATATGTCATAGTTGCTTTGATGCATTTGTCCAGCAGTTTGTCATTGAAATTCATTTGGTAGCAACGTTTCCCCATGGCCTGGGGAAACATTAGGAGGCTGTAATCTCTCCATATCTCGTTCTCTCTTCGTCTCCCTCCGTCTCTCTCCGTCTCTCTTCCTCTCTCTCCGTCTCTCTTCCTCTCTCTCCCTCTCTTTCCCTCTTTCCCATTTCCCTTTCTCCCCCCTCCCCCTCTCTCCCTCTCTCCCTCTCTCTCTCTCTCTCCCTCTCCCCCTCTCTCCCTCTCTCCCTCTCTTCCCCTCTCCCTCTCCCCCTCTCTCCCTCTGTGAAGCTGATCGGTGATTGGCCACAACGCCTCTCGGAACAGTGTCTTATTGGCCGCCGAATGAACAGCGCATTATGTGATTGGACACAATGACCTTGGAGGCAGCGGCTGATTGGAAGATATATTGGAATTGATTGAATTAAATATAGGATTTGTGGTAAAAAGTTCATTTTTATAGCATTTATTCGACCTATTAAAGACATCGGGAGCCTTTTCCAGAATTTAATTAGAGTTTTTAGTTTCTTAAGTACGGGGCTATAATTGGCATTAAACATAGTGTGATAGTTTCTAGTAATTTCAATTCCTAAATATTTAAATTATTCTGTGGCTATTTTAAAGGGGAATTTCAAGAGATGTGTTGAGTCTTTCGGTTTTATCGACATAATTTCATTTTTGTTCCAGTTTATTCTGTATCCTGAGAAAGATCCAAAGTCCTCAATTATATTTAATTTGTTTGGTATACTGATTTGGGGTTTTGTGGTATACTGTAATACATCGTCTGCATATAAACATATTATGTTATGTGATTATTTTGTATTATAACCGTAAATATCCGGGTGTGGTCTGATTTTTTCAGCTAAAGATTCAATTACCAGAGCAAATAACAGCGGTGATAATGAACATCCTTGTCTATTGCCCCTTGATAATCGGAATTTTGTAGATAGCATATTATTAGTTAATATTCTAGCCGTGGGTTTGTTATATAATAATTTTATCCATGCGATGAAGTTCTCTCCCATTTAAAATGTTTGCAATACTTTAATAATATAATCCCATTATACTTGATCAAACGCTTTTTCTGCGTCCAATGAAATGATAGATAACTCTTGTTCTTGAGGTTTGTGAGAGTGCATTATGTTAAGCAGACGTCTCAGGTTATTAAATGAATGTCTCTTAGGTATAAATCCAGTTTGATCCTCATTAATTTACTAACATATTTACTCAGTCTTCTAGCTAGTGTTTTCGCCAATATTTTTGATCCGTATTTATTTTTTATTTTATTTTTTATTTTTTTATTAGAAGTAGACATATTATAAAGTATAGTTGCATATTATGGTAAAAAAACTTTTCATATACATCAATCATACATTATTAAAATTTGCAATTGTCGATTACTTCTACTTCTAGTGTTTTTTTTAATATATAGAAAAAGAGAGAAAGAGTGAGAAAAGTTACAAATATCAAAAAAAACAAAAAAGGTGGAATGGATTACTTATAATACGCCATTGGAGATAGGTTCGTAGATTATAAAGTATGACTTTTCATCTAATCCTGAGTTCAAGTTTCAGTTGGGTTTTCGTGCCAGGCCAATCTATCCCGTCAGATAATTAATGAATGGAGCCCAAATTTTATCAAACAGTTCTTGTTTGTCCATTAAGACAAGTCTAATTCTTTCTAGATGTAGGGTCTCCGACATTTCCACAATCCACATTTTAATTGTGGGGGTCGTAGGGCCTTTCAAAAATTTTAATATACATTTTTTCCCGGTTATTATACTGTAGTCGAGGAAATTTATTTGGCTTGTTGTGAGTGTTAAACTATGCTCTGATATTCCAAGTATTATTAATTTTGAGTTTGGATCCAGTTTTGTATTAATAACTTCTGAAATTATTTCAAAAATATCAGTCCAGAAATGTTTAATTTTTACACAATTTGCAAACGTATGTGTTAAATTAGCATCTAGATGTAGACATTTATCACAAATAGGAGAGATTTGTGGGAAGATTATATTTAGGATGCTTGTTCAAACATTCATCAAGGATTTCTGGTTTCCTAGTCCTGTAGACTTGTGTGTTAGATTTAACATAATGTCTAATTTGTAGATATCTGAAGAAATTATTTGAGTGCAGTCCATGATTCTGTTGTAACTCCTGAAATGAAAGAAAAGTGCCTTTCCCATAAAGATGTCCAATCATTTTATTCCATAATTTTTCCATTGTGTGAAACCCTTATCCGTTTTTAACAAAGCAATAGCTCTAAATGAGCCTGGTTCTTCTACATATTTATCTTTTTTAAGTATTAATGTGATCGTTGATTCTGCTAGTGTCTCAGGTAAGATTTGTTCTTTAAAAACTTATGCATTCATTTTCTGTAGACGTGGTGTAACTATGTCGTAAACATATTTATAAAATTCATAACTGAATCCGTCTGGTCCTGGTGTTTTTCCATTCTTAAGTGTGTTTATTATGTCTTCTATTTCCTTAGATGTAAGTCGTGCTCCCAGTTCCTCTTGTTCCTTCAGTTCTAGTTTTGGAAGGTTACAATTGTCCAGAAATTCTGAAACTTTATTATTGTCTATTAGCGTTTTCGATGTGTATAAATTCTTGTAAAATTGAGCAAATCTTTTATTGATATCACTAGTAAGTGCCACCGTGAGGGAGGGGGAGAACAATGGACATTGGGGACCCGTCGTGGGGGAACCGTTGTGGGGGAGAGGGGAGAACAAAAGAGAAGCAATTTAATTTGTAACTTTGTCAGCGCCGTAGGTGCTGTTGGCGTTCCCCGTAAGTGTTTACACACAGATTCTCACAGTGTGCATCACTGTTATATCTGACGTGGTGACGTATTGACCGCTTGTCTCACTATTGTATGATTCTGGGTGTGGTATTTGCCGAACTGTGGGGTTGATGTTAAAATAACCACGTATCTTAATTCAAACTGTAGTCTCAGGCAAGATGTTGAAGTTAAAACGTCTAGCCGTGGGTCTGTGAAGCAGCCGCCAGTTTCATGTCAGCATTACCGTTGTGAATGCACAGTACATTCTGGTGTGTGGACTAATTGGACTGTTGATCCCACGCTTTGTGAAATGCTTCTTGAAATACTCCAGTGTAAGTGTTCAGGACACGTCTTCAGATAATCCAGGAGTTTCCGGTAGTTTCAGCACTGAGTGAAACTGCCCAGGATATTCCAACGTTTCCAGTTGTTGGCAATATTTTCTGATTTCCAACATCCACTATTTATCCTTGACTTTCCCGTTGGCGTGCGGTTGTGATGCTCCGCTTTCGGGAATGGGACCGCTTTAGCTTTTCCCTTTGTACCTGGCGACGTTGCTTGAGTTCGGCCGTTTCTGGGTTAATGACAGTTCAGTCAGTGGTCGAGAGATGGTGCCGTATTATTGGGTGGACTGAGTCGATTGTAATTCTTAGCTGATGCCTGCCAACATTTGAAAATGAAAAACATTACTCTGAGTGCGCAGCGCCGCAGGTCATAGCCGCGTAAGAGCAGAAAAATGCATAACTTGTTTATTTTGTATTTGTATTTTGTATTTGTAATACAGTTTATTGTGTATTATATGTCATAGTTGCGTTGATGCATTTGTCCAGCAGTTTGTCATTGAAATTCATTTGGTAGCAACGTTTCCCCATGGCCTGGGGAAACATTAGGAGGCTGTAATCTCTCCGTATCTCGTTCTCTCTTCGTCTCCCTCCGTCTCTCTCCGTCTCTCTTCCTCTCTCTCCCTCTCTTTCCCTCTTTCCCATTTCCCCTTTCTCCCCCTCCCCCTCTCTCCCTCTCTCCCTCTCTCTCTCTCTCCCTCTCCCCCTCTCTCCCTCTCTCCCTCTCTCCCTCTCTTCCCCTCTCCCTCTCTCCCTCTGTGAAGCTGGTCGGTGATTGGCCACAACGCCTCTCGGAACAGTGTCTGATTGTGCGCCGAATGAACAGCGCATTATGTGATTGGACACAATGACCTTGGAGACAGCGGCTGATTGACCGGGAATTTTAAGGAATGTTGGTTGGTGATTGAACGCAATCCCCTTAGAGACAGCGGTTGATTGGGCGTTTTTTCCCCTCATTTCAAAATCGTACAGTTCCGATTTTTCACACTTTTTAACAGAAAAATCTGATCAAATGCGATAGAACGGACTAGTGGGCAAGTATCTTCTCTATGTTTTGTCCCAACATGAGATCAGATATGTATATCACGACGGGGCACGGGTGATGGCCCAACGCGGGTCTGTTTCTGTTCCCAGTCACGTTGCTCTGTGAGAGGAACCGCGCCGGTCCAGATCCCTCGCACCTACTGACTGCAGAGAGGTTGTTGAACAGTTGCCGCTCCGAGTAGTGACGGTGCGGCTAACGTGGTATGTGGTGAGTATGTCCGACTCTGTGACCGTTCTCTGTGACACAAGGCAGCATGTGGTCCATTTGGAAATAGTTTGTGAGCTGCAGGACACTGGGGCTGGGGTTGACAACTGCGGTGAGCTGCAGGAAATGCAATTGGATGGGATGTTGCGTGGTAACATATTTGTCACAGCAGGAATCTGGGTTCGGAGTTCAGGGCCCCGCGGTCACTCATTGTTAGCTGAGTGTAGCTGATTATTCTGCACCTCTCAGATTTCCCGATACTGGCATGTTCCAATTTCGTAATTTAACCTTCGTTAACTGAGAATGTGCGTTTTCTTATATTTGTTGATTTTGGATCATGTACATGCGTGTGCAATCCCGACTTGTATTCTACAAGTTATGCCTCTCATTAGTATCTGGATCTGAATGTTATGTTTCCATAGTCGCTACAATAATGTAACTGGTAGCTCTGTGGTCTCACAGCTCAACAACGAGCTTCGATCTTGCACTGCTTTTTATGATGCTACGCATTCTGCTCGTGAACGCATCTGTTTCCCCAATTTGCTCCGGTTTCCCTCCCCGACCCAACATATGCAGTTTGGTCGGTAATTTGCTGCTGTAAGTTACCCGTATTCCGGCGGATGACTAATAGTATCTGAGGTGAATTGGTGTTAATGTCGCTGAATTAATACTGCATGATTCGTGGAAATATTGGCTTGACGTTTGACACATGTCTCTGTGAGCCGAAGGACATGTATTTTATACGAGTCTAGCTCCGTGCCGTGTCCTGGTAAATTATTCTGCCAACCAGCTTGTGTGTCCAAATGAAACCGGGGTTAACAAGGCAGGACAATCGGGTAGTTAAATAAACACATTGTTTGCATGTTTTCCCAGAGCTGTGGTATTCTGTTTGAAGAGTCCACGTCAATCACCAGTCAGGTTCCAGTTTGAGCATTGTATGTAGGTTCTGTCAGCACACTGCACCTCTGGTGCTTTGCACTGCCGTGTGGAGTTGTGGCGATTAGGAATGGTTGAGTGCGGCGGAACAACTTGAATGTGAAACCGTTTGTTTGGCAGAGAGCAGGTATTTCCAGTAAGATGCGAGGACATGGATGGTGATAATACATTTATTCAGACGTCGCGAACGGTTCAGAAATGTCTGCATGAAAGTCTGGAAGTGAAAATATTTGACTTAACTTAGATTTAAACCCTCGGATGTGTAATTGAAAGCACTGATCTAGAAGTATATTTCTTCACACCATGTATCCTGTTTATGCCCCTTAATCTGTCCAATTGTTGGATCTTCACTGTGACTTTTCACATGCCGATTGTTCGGCACAGACACAATGAGCCAAATTGTCCACATACATGTGAGATGTTTTCTACGAATACACTATTACTGTATATGCAACTGGTTGATCGGAGATGTCCCGCTACGGATATGCATACCGTACCATGGCCGTCTCCAAGAAGTTTTCCCAACTTTCTGCACTTGGTACAGATCATCATCAACATTCCCTTCCCCACTACCAACAGCCTGACCATTCACTAATAAGTCGGGTGAAGCTGGGGGTAAGCCTTGGGCAGAGGGTACGTATCTAGCAGGGATTATCTTTCCAACCGCATAGTGTACAATCCCAAAGATCTTCTGAGGCGGCATTACAGGCAGATCAGTTGTCATTGAACGTGTGTGACATTTTATTTTACCGGCAGCACAAACAAACCAAGAGTAGAGTGGTTGGGGTACAGCTTTATACAATGTTCCCTAGACCACATCTGCGCTTCTGTGGGCACCTCTGGTCGCCACACTGTGGGAAGAATTTAATTGCTATGTAGAAGTTGGAGAGGAGATTTATTAAAATGTTTTCTACGATAGCAAAGTTTGGTTATGACGGGAGAGTCGATAGACTGAGTTTATTTTCCTTTCACGAAAATTACGCAGTGAAGATCTAACCTTTGGACATATTAAGGGGCATAGACAGGATACATGCTATCAAACATGCCGCGTAAAAGAGGGGGCTAAATCCAGAAGGCAATAGTTTAGATTAAATATTTGGAAGCATTTGAAGAGGTATTTTCTCATTCAGACTCGGAATCTAGGACGCGCTGCTAAAGGGTTTGACGGAGGCAGGGATACTAAATATATCAAGAGGAACACTTAGCACTCCAAGGCATGGAGACTATGGGTTATGTGGCTACATTCATGGCGCTTTGGCTGTGGTGGGTCAAATGGCTTGCTTCCGAGCTGTGGGAAGCTCTGCTTATGAAGAATGAACTGCAGAATGTTGCGGATGGAAGCGCTACAAAGTGTATTGACGGAAAGTGGGAATAGGGAGATGCAGTGTGTGATAACGGTGGAGACAGAGTGGAGACCGTGGGTCAGGGTGTGGACAGCGTCGTGGACATGCGCTAAATACGATAAGCCACCCGAAGTTTCTCGTTCCCCACTGATATCTATCCTGACGTCTGTCTGTCCCTCCGCTGCACACCCTCCTCTCAAAAATTCCCACTGCACCTTCCCCAAGCACCTTCATCCCGCCCAGTCCAGCCCGCGTCTTCCCCCGGCTCAGTCCCCACCGCACTGAAGCTTCACTCTGCCGATAGTTTGCTGCGCATCTGTGGCACATGAACGTGGGCAGCAAGGGAACAAGTTGATATTGACCTTGAAGTGATGCCTGTCTTTTATGTAAAATGCATGCAGGGACTGCAGGCGGGTCATTCTGATATCGGTGGTGGTAAAGTTGCCTGAGGGAAATTAGTGCTATACGCCTCATCGGTATTTGGAAAGCTAAACATTGATTATAAATAGACAGCATGACTTTGTTCCCGAGAAACGTTGTCTATATGTGCTTTTGTAGTTTATCCATTGCTTTCACAGGGTCCGCATGGTAGACTGGCCTGGAAGGTTCGCGCACACAGGATCCAGTTGGGAAGAATTAGATACAAAATTGTTCCAATGGTAGGAGTCAGGTGGTGACAGGAAACGATTTAAAACAAACCATGGATCATAGAACAGCACAGCACAAAACAGGCCATTCGGTCCACAGTGTTTGTGTCGAACTTGTAGCCAAGACCAACTCCTATCTGCCTGCGCATCGCCCATATCCCTCCATTCTCTTGGTCACATCGCAGGTAAAAGCGGACAGAAAGGGAACGGGTGGCCATTAGCCAGCGCAGCAGTAGGCAGGTAGTGCAGGAGTCCCCTGTGGTCATATCCCTCCTAAACAGATATACCATTTTGTAAACTGTTGGGGGAGATGGTTCATCAGGGGAAGGCAGCAGCAACCAAGTTCATGGCACCATGTGTGCCTCTACGGCAAAGGAAGGGAAGAAAAAAGAGTGGAAGGGCAATAGTAATAGGCGCGCACAGGATCCAATTGGGTTGAATTTGATTAAATAAAGTTGTTCCAGTGGTAGTAGTCGGGTGGTGACAGGAAATAATTAAAAACAAAACATAGAACATTGAACAGTACATCACAACACAGGCCATTCGGTCCACAATGAATGTCAGTGTCGAACATGATCCAAAGGCCAAATCCTATCTGCCTGCGCATAACCCATATCCCTCCATTCTATGCAAATCTATTGGTGTATTCAAAAGTATCTGAAACATCACTACCCTATCTGGCCCGAAACACATCACAGACCCCCACCCTGGCAGCGCGTTCCAGGCACTCAGCCTTTGTGTATAAAACATGCCCCTAACATCTACCTTAAGCTTTGCCCTTCTTAAAGCTATTCCCTCTAGTATTTGATTTTTCTATCCTGGAAAAAAGGTTCCTGTTTCTATTCTTCTATTAGGTCGTCCCGCAACCTTCAGTTTTCCAGAAAAAAAACCAATCCAATTCTCTACAACTGCTCCCTGTAGCCAATATCCCATAATATAGACATAATTCTTGTAACCTTTGTACCCTCTCTAAAACGTTCTCATCCTTCCTGTAATGGGTCGACCAGAAGTCACGTAATACCCCCAAATGATGTCCAAAGTCCTACAGCGCTGCTCCACGATGCCCCGACTCTTATACTGAATGTGCTGATAGATATCAGTGGGGATAGGACAGGGGGAAGTGTGACGGTGCGGTTGGTACTCGGAAGGGTCAATATGCAGTGGGGACTGATCAATATGAAACAACGTGGGCACTAGGCACTGATACAGGGCGGTTGGAGGCTGGCCAGGTTGAGTGTGCGGTGGACACAGCAGAGTGAATATGTAGGGAGGACTGGGTGGAGGTGCAGTTGGATTGTGTCGTGTGAAGGAAGTTCGACACTGGGCAGGATAAATGTGCGGTGGCTACTGGGCAGAGTGAATAGGCAACGGGGGATATCAGGACAATTGTGGGGTAAAGAACCCTGTGAATATTGCTTTGCAATTAGGCCAACCTTTGCAGGACTGGAAGCTGTGGAACAATTTTAAATTGAACTGTTACTGCCACAGTTACAGGCTCTGGTCTTCACAAACTGTGGTTTGCGGTTGTGTTTATTGACCCAGTGTTGGATAGGTGCATGGATAGGAAGGGTTTAGAACGAACTGGGCCAAACATGCGCAGTTGGGACAAGAGTAGATGGGGAATGGGCAAGATGGGCCGGAGAGCCAGTTGACACGCGGAATGTCTCTACTTCCCTTTATACATTGTGCTCCAATAACAACATTTATCTTTCGGTAAGAAGGACATACGGTCTATCTAGTTTTGCCATTCCCTAAGAGGAACACCGTCAGCCTCTCGGCGACCTGCTGATTTACTTTAATCCTGCAGGATATTCTCCTTCACTGATCCATACACTGCCACCGGAACACTTGTCATCTGCATTGCGAGGTCAATTAGAGCAGCCAGCGAACACACGGTATGATCTCTCAATTGGATAAGTAACCGGCGGACACCCAGAGTCGGAGGAGCGGATCCAACACGGATCCCGTGAGCTGTGTGTGCCACGTATCTTTTCATTATCTAACTGATGATATGACTTGTAATTTAATTTTTTCTTGAAACTCAGTAGTAAATGTCACTCGGAAATCCTTTCAGTTCAGGGTATTCTTTGTGAACGCCACACACTGTAACATCATTTGTTCGTTCTTTCGCAGTTAACGTGGTGACGATTGTGATCCTGTCCCGGGGAAAGTGCGGTCTCTCCAAATGCATCACTCGCTACCCGGTGGGAATGGCAGCGGCCGACCTCATGGTCCTCATCACTGATGTCATAATAAGGTCCATTGTTGAAATGTATTTCCCGCTGTCGTTCTTCACCATCATCCCCGTGTGCTCCGTCAACTTGACCCTGACCGGCGCAGCCACAACAATCTCTGTTTGGTTCACCGTGGGGTTCACGTTTGATCGGTTTGTGGCCATTTGTTGTCAGAAGTTGAAAACAATATATTGCACCGAGCGAACGGCGAGTGTTGTTATCGGAACGGTAATTGTTCTGAGCTGTTTATTAAACGTCCCGTTCTATTTTACATTCGAGTCAGCATATATTGCCAATAATAAACCCAGAGGGTGTGCCTGGACACAGTCATTCTTAACCTCACCTTCACGGTCTTCGTTTGAGTTGTTGTACTTTACTGTAACCCCTTGTCTCCCGTTCGTTTTGTTTTGTTGGTCAATTCACTGACCGCCAGATACATTCTAGTCTCTGGTAGAGTCCGCAGATTGCTCCGGGGCCGCAACAGTGGAGAGAATGGCAAGGATCCGGAGATGGACAGCCGGAGGAAATCCATCGTTTTACTCTTCAGCATATCTGGCAGTTTCATCGCGTTGTGGAGTACACTGGTTGTATATGTTGTGGCTGAGCGCGTTTTAGGCGCTGAGTATTTCGCGGACAGTGATCTTCAGACAATTTCGTTGATGCTCCAGGCTCTCAGTACCTGCACCAATACGTGTATTTATGTCCTGACCCAGAGAATGTTCCGGGAACGGCTGTAGACCGTGGTTACATATCCCATGAATTTCATTGTGAAATTAATCATATCATTGAAACATTAGTTTTCCCAGTCAAGTTATAAATATCGTAGAACATTGAACATGCATACGTATTAAACCGATGTTTTCAGGTGTTATCCGGGTGAGCGACTTATATAAGTCAGTAGCTGCCGTATACAACCAAGCGTTCACATGAAATAAATCAGCGCCTGCATTCCCTTTCTACCCAATGTCATCTCAATATTGTCCGGGTGCAGTAATACTAGATATTGTAAGTCACGGGATAACAGCGCGCTGTCACACCACCTTGTGCGTGAATTACACAGGAAATAGGTTGTTCATAATGACCAGACATAAACTATTCTAATCACTTCCAATAACTGTCTCCTTGTCGCTGGGTGTCCGATGGGTGGGTCGAATGGTGGTGGGGACCGGGTTCTCAAAGGTAATATAAAATGTTCTTGTCCCCTGGATCGTCTGTATATATGAGAATAATTAGTATATATATGGAGGTTAATAATGGGAACTTTTATGGACACGGATGAAACAACCTCATCACAGCTGAGGTCACCCGTCTCTCTGGGGAGGAGACGGTTCTCCTTCACATGTGGGCAGCAATGATTCCTCATTCCTCAACGTTAGTCGACGTTGAGATATGTCTATGTGGAGAATCTGTGATTTGTGAAATGATCGTTTTAAGTTTTCCCCCTTCGATACCGTCGAACAAACTGGCTCCGTGACTGGCGACAATATCCCGAATGCATTGAGCCGAGCCACAAACCCCCGTCCCCCACCCCCGTCACCTGTCCCGACCATATCCTATAACCTGCTGCCTATTTCGCAGCAATTTGTTCCACTGTTCTGACATCCCTTCAAATTATAACTTTACTCAGCTCCGGTTGACTATTCCGTCGGAGAATAATATACTTTACACCTCTGCTCGGTGAGTCTCGGAATGTTTGGTCCTTTTGACTCTGCTGTGTAAGCACAGCGACATCGTGTGTCCCTTGTGCAGAGATCGTGGGCGCTGGTTTGACTAATGAGGGGCATAGGATTCCCATTAATGGTTTAAGCACACTTAGATAGTGAATGGGAGGTTTGTAAATGCAGGCTTCTACAACTGGCAACATAAAGGGGATTTAACACAACGTCATGGAATTTAGGATTTGGCACCAAATATTACAGCACACGATAATCTGAGAAATCCGCAGGTGAGAATGTTAGTATTGAGCAAATCGGACAACTTCCCTGGAGAGAGGAACAGGAATAATATTTTAAGTCGACAGTCCGTGTCTGTGACAAGGACATCGGAATTCAGTCAAGTGGACACGGTGAATTTATTCTTGTCAGAAGAAAGCAGGTGAATTCCGTTACACGGAAGGACTGAACAGCCCATGCTTGTCATCGCCATATAATCGTAGTCACACCACATGGAAACAGGCCAATCTGCCCCACTTCCCCATGCCAAACAAGTGCCCCCTGCTCACGTTTGTCCCATATCCCCCTCCCCCCAAAACCATTCATATCCTTGTTCCCATCACACTGTACATAGAATGTTCTTATAGTGCCTGCCTCAACTGTATACTCTCTCAACTCGTTCCAAAGAAACACCACCCTCTGTATGGAAATGTCGCCATCAGGTTCCTCGCTCACCTTAAACCTGCATCTTCAGGTTGTTGTTTCCCCTGCGATAAACGAATTGGCATTCATCTTATCCTCTTGTAATTGTATACACCTCTGGAAGATCACCGCTCAGCCACTTGCGTTTCATGGAATACATTCCTAGGTTGCCCTACTTCTGCCTATAGCTCATGCCTTCAAGTCCTGGCAGCATGATCTGCACTCGTTACAGCTTAGTGGCAAGCTTGATAGAACTGGGTGACCACAACTGAATACAGTAATCCAAATGCCGCTCATCAACGTCTTGTACCTCCTTCATTGACTCCCTGTGACATCCAGGATAGACAATAAAGTCCTCCTTCTTGTCTATAAAGCCCTAAAAGTTTTAGGAGCAGCATATTTTACAATCCTACACGAGCGCCCATATCTTCTGATGCTGGCATTTTAGCAGGGGCGGATATACTATGAGACTAATAGCCCCTAATCCCGGGAGGGCTCCAGAAGCCACTTTCGTCCAGATATTCTTCAGGTTTAAATCGGAATTCGGATTTTTCTGTTTTCCGAGAAATACATTTGAATTTTCACCTCGACTAAACCCCTCGCCTTGACTAAACTTCACCTCACACGTAAACCTCAACTCACCAAACCTTGCCTCGACTAACCGCTCCCACCTCACACATAATCCGCGTCTCGACTCATCGCCGCCTCTTTCCCGCTCTCGCTCCCGCGGGGAGGGGCTGCGGCCGCCGTGGGCGGGGGAGCGCGGTTTGAACTCGACGTCAACGTCAACGTAAACGCCCGGGCGCCCCGTTCCCCACCCGCCGGCTCTCTCGGACAATGCGCCTGCTCCGTTATCCGCTCTCGTCCCCGCCCCCCTGGTTGGAGCCGCTCCTACAACAGCGGGGGGTCGAGGCGCAGATTAGTCGTGAGGTTTAGTTTAGGGTTATGTGTGAGGTGTGATGGGGTTTAGGTGTGAGGTGGGTTTTAGGTGTGAGGTGGGGTTTAGGTGTGAGGTGGGGTTTAGGTGTGAGGTGGGGTTTAGGTGTGAGGTGGGGTTTAGGTGTGAGGTAGGGTTTAGGTGTGAGGTGGGGTTTAGGTGTGAGGTGGGGTTTAGGTGTGAGGTGGGGTGTAGCTATGAGATGAGGCAGGGTGTGATGAGGTGGAGTTTAGGTATGAGGTGGGGTGGGTGGGGTTTAGAGGTGTGGTGAGATAAGGTGGGGTGTAGGTATGAGGTGGAGTGGGTTGGGATTTAGGTGTGAGGTGAGATGAGATAAGGTGGGGTGTAGGTATGAGATGGGGTGGGTGGGATTTAGGTGTGAGGAGAGGTGGGGTTTAGATGTGAGGTGAAGTTTACTGAAGTGTGATGTTTATTTGAGCGGCGAGGTATTAGTGAGGTACGGTTTAGTCGAGTCGACGTTTAGGTATGAGGAGAGGTTTGGTGATCAGGTATCGTCGAGGCGAGGGGTTTAGTGAGGCGAGGGGATCAGTCGATGAGTAGGTGTGTAGGTGAAGGGAAGTGAGCGTCGGTGAGGTGTGGAGAAGTGGTTATCTGAGCTCTGGGAAGGAGACCGAGATGCTCCTGAAGGAGACAAGACCACTGCCTTCTATTTCATCAAATATATATATTTTCGTGGGTTATTTTACTGCTTCTGTGTTAGAAACATTCTAAGCTTTTATTATGTAAACTACCAGCAGAAAGCTTGAGAATTACTTTCCATTTATTGAAAATGTACCAGCTTCAGGGCGTTGCTCATGGACCCCGCCTGGGCCTATACAGACTCCTGGACCTCCGGCAAATACTTCCTTTTTTTTGCTGGAGGTGATACATAGAAACATAGAAAATAGGTGCAGGAGTAGGCCATTCGGCCCTTCGAGCCTGCACCGCCATTCAATATGATCATGGCTGATCATCCAACTCAGTATCCCGTACCTGCCTTCTCTCCATTCCCCCTGATCCCTTTAGCCACAAGGGCCAAATCTAACTCCCTCTTAAATATAGCCAATGAACTGGCCTCAACTAACTTCTGTGGCAGAGAGTTCCAGAGATTCACCACTCTCTGTGTGAAAAATGTTTTTCTCATCTCGGTCCCAAAGGTTTTCCCCTCTATCCTTAAGCTGTGAACCCTTGTCCTGGACATCCCCAACATCGGGAACAATCTTCCTGCATCTAGCCTGTCCAACCCCTTAAGAATGTTGTTATTTTCGATAAGATCCCCCCTCAATCTCCTAAATTCTAGCGAGTACAAGCCGAGTCTATCCAGTCTTTCTTCATATGAAAGTCCTGACATCCCAGGAATCAGTCTGGTGAACCTTCTCTGCACTCCCTCTATGACAATAATGCCCTTCCTCAGATTAGGAGACCAAAACTGTACGCAATACTCCAGGTGTGGTCTCACCAAGAGCCTGTACAACTGCTGTAGAACCTCCCTGCTTCTATTCTCTCTGCTCAATATCATGATTAGTCCTATATATATATATATGTATAGGACTAATTATAGTGTAACTCAATACAACTTTATAGTAAAAATGCTAATTAAAAGGTTATTATAGTATCATGTAGGCTAGCCGTCGAGGAAAACACGTTGAGATTAAGGATGTTTCATTCTGAATATATTTAATGCAAAATAATTATACATAATTTGAAACACTACTAACATTTATGAAATATATAAAAATATGTGGTGATCTGTCGTGAAACAAGTTCAAGTTCAAGTTCAAGTGAGTTTATTGTCATGTGTCCCTGTATAGGACAATGAAATTCTTGCTTTGCTTAAGCACACAGAAAATAGTAGGCATTTACTACAAAACAGATAAATGTGTCCATATACCATGATATAAATATATACACACATGAATAAATAAACTGATAGTGCAAATAACAGAAAGTGGTTGGTAATAATCAGAGTTTTGTCCGAGCCAGGTTTAATAGCCTGATGGCTGAGGGGAAGTAACTATTCCTGAACCTGGTTGTTGCAGTCTTCAGGCTCCTGTACCTTCTACCTGAAGGTAGCAGGGAGATGAGTGTGTGGCCAGGATGGTGTGGGTCTTTGATGATACTGCCATCCTTTTTGAGGCAGCGACTGCGATAAATCCCCTCGATGGAAGGAAGGTCAGAGCCGATGATGGACTGGGCAGTGTTTACTACTTTTTGTAGTCTTTTCCTTTCCAGGGCGCTCAAATTGCCGAACCAAGCCACGATGCAACCGGTCAGCATGCTCTCGACTGTGCACCTGTAGAAGTTACAGAGAGTCTTCCTTGACAATCCGACTCTCCGTAATCTTCTCAGGAAGTAGAGGCGCTGATGTGCTTTTTTGATGATTGCATTAGTGTTCTCGGACCAGGAAAGATCTTCAGAGATGTGCACGCCCAGGAATTTGAAGCTCTTGACCCTTTCAACCATCGACCCGTTGATATAAATGGGGCTGTGGGTCCCCCTCCTACTCCTTCCAAAGTCCACAATCAGTTCCTTGGTTTTGCTGGTGTTGAGGGCCAGGTTATTGCGCTGGCACCATATGGACAGTTGCTCGATCTCTCTTCTGTACTCTGACTCATCCCCATCAGTGATACGCCCCATAATAGTGGTGTCGTCAGCGAACTTGATGATGGGGTTCGCACTGTGGTTCGCTACGCAGTCATGGGTATAGAGTGAGTACAGCAGGCTGCTGAGCACGCAGCCTTGAGGTGCTCCCGTGCTGATTGTTATTGAGGCTGACACATTTCCACCAATACGAACAGACTGTGGTCTGTGGACGAGGAAGTCAAGGATCCAGTTGCAGAGGGATGCGCAGAGACCCAGTTCTGCGAGTTTGGTAACCAGTTTGCAGGGGATGATTGTGTTAAATGCCGAGCTGTAATCAATGAATAACAGCCTGACATATGAGTTTTTGTTGTCCAAGTGGTCCAGTGCGGAGTGGAGGGCCAGCGAGATCGCATCCACCGTTGATCTGTTGTGGCGGTACGCGAACTGCAGTGGGTCCAGGTTTTTGTCGATGTAGGAGTTGATTTGCTCCATGATCAACCTCTCAAAGCACTTCATCACCACCGGCGTTAGTGCCACTGGTCGATAGTCATTGAGGCATGTCACCTTACTCTTCTTGGGCACCGGTATAATTGATGCCCTTTTAAAGCAGGTGGGGACCTCAGACCTCAGAAGTGAGAGGTTGAAAATGTCCGTAAAAACTCCCGACAGTTGGTCCGCACAGGTTTTTAGAACACGACCGGGTATACCATCAGGACCAGGTGCTTTTCGGGGGTTCACCCCTCTGAAGGATTTCCTGACATCGGCCTCTGTGACTGAGACTGAAATGCCATCGCAGCGAATGGGGGATCGGGAAGGCACATCAGTATTCTCCCTGTCAAAGCGTGCGTAAAACGCATTGAGCTCGGCAGGGAGTGATGTTACACCGGCATTCGAGCTGCCTCCTTGTTTTGCCTTGTAGGAGGTGATTGCATTCAGACCCTGCCACAACTGCCGAACATCTGTCTCGTCCTCCAGTTTGGAGCAGAAGTCCCTTTTGGCCTTTTTGATGGCCTTACCAAGGTCGTATCTGGTCTTCATGTAGGCCACTGTATCATCGGAGGTGAATGCCCTGTGTCTGGACTTCAGGAGAGTGCGGATCTCAAAGTTCATCCAAGGTTTCTGATTGGGAAACACTCGGAAGGTTTTTGTAGGGATGCAGTCCTCCACACATTTCTTTATGAAGTCTGTAACGACTGTGGCATATTCGTTCAAGTCCGTTGCCGAGTCCTTGAACATTGCCCAGTCTACAGACGCCAAACAGTCCTGGAGTTGTTCTTCTGCCCCCCCCCCCCGACCAGCTCTGTGCTGTCCTCACTTCTGGGGGTGCGCTCTTTAATTGCTGCTTGTAGGCAGGAAGAAGCAGCACCGCGGTATGGTCGGATTTACCGAAGTGAGGGCGAGGGATAGAACGATAGGCATTCTTGATGGTCGTGCAGCAGTGGTCGAGGGTGTTAGGTCCTCTGGTGCAGCAGGAGACATGTTGGTGGAAGTTGGGGAGTGATTTCTTGAGGTTCGCCTTATTGAAGTCCCCAGCAATGGTGGTAAATGCCTCGGGGTAAGACGTCTGGTGTTTGTTGACCACGGCCTGCAGCTCCTCCAGTGCCAGATGGACGTCTGCCTGGGGTGGGATGTAGACCGCGGTCAGGATAACGGAGGTGAATTCTCTCGGGAGGTAGAAGGGACGGCACTTCACCGCCAGATGTTCAAGGTGTGGAGAGCAGGAGTTGGACAGGACTGCCACGTCGGAGCACCACGCAGAGTTTACCATGAGGCAGACGCCCCCTCCTCTCCCTTTCCCAGATGCCAGGGTACGGTCCATGCGGTGGATGGAGAACCCTTCAGGCTGGACCGCTGAGTCTGGGGAGCTGGGGGTGAGCCATGTCTCTGTGAAACAGAACACAGAGCATTCCCTCAGCTCCCTTTGATAAAGCAGTCTTGCCCTTAAGTCCTCCACTTTGTTTTCAAGGGACTGTACATTGGCCAGTAGGATAGTTGGGAGAGGGGGCCGGAGGGCCCTGCGCTTCATTCTGACCTGAAGTCCTGCCCGACGGCCACGTTTCCGGACACAATGGAGGCTTCCCCTTTGTTTCCAGGTACTGTACTTGCTGTACCTGCTGTTTCTGCGGACCTGCGCTGGAACGGGGATTCCCTCACAGACGGCAGCTCCAGCTCCGTAACGAACGGGGATTGCCTCAAAGTCGGCAGCTTCAGCTCCGTTGTTCCTGGGAGATCCAGCCCGTCGGCTCTGGGGGTCATCCCGGGGTTTTAAGGTACAGTACCTGTGATCCGCAGTCGGGTCGGGAGTTCCACAGCCAGTGTGGGAAAGTTTAAAGTCCTGGAATCCCGCAGCTGCGGGAGTTCGCGAAATTGCGAGAGCCTTGAGGATCTCAAGCAGGTTGTCCGAAACGGCACCGATTTCTGCCGTTTTTCTGATCCAGGTAAGTTGTTGGAAGTTGTAGTTGAGCCTTTTATTTTCCGGAACTCCGCAAAAGTCGCCGCAGGCAGGCGCCATCTTACGAACAACCCCATTGAAGAAGATAACAGTGGTTGTCCAGACATCGTTGCTGGTTGCGAAGAGGCTCCCATTGCAGTTCAAGCTTCAGGGCCCCCAAAATGTAGGTCAGCCACTGCTGCACACACCCACTCCATCCCACACACCAAACCACACACTACCCCACACACTACCCCAGACACCACCCATACACTGCCCCGCACACCAGCTCACACACTACCCCACACACCAGCTCACACACTACCCCACACAGCAGCCCACACACTTTCCACACACCACCCCATACACCGCCCACACACCAGCCCATACACTGCCCCGCACACCAGCTCACACACTACCACACACACCAGCTCACACACTACCCCACCCACCAACTCACACACTACCCCACACAGCAGCTCACACACTACCCCACACAGCAGCCCACACACTACCCCACACGTCCCCCCCCACCCCCCACACACTGCACCACACACCAGCCCAAACACTCACGGCCTCGCACACCGCCCCACACACAGCAACACCCCCCACTCTCACCGCCCCACACACTCACCACCCACATACCACCACCGCACACATTAGTCGCCCCACACACTCACTCCCCACAAACTCACCACCGCACACACACCCACACACTCACAACCCCACACACTCACCACCCCACACACTCACCACCCCACCCCAGACACTCACCACCCCACACACTCACCACCTCACCCCACACACTCACCACCCCACACACTCACCACCCCACACACTCACCACCACCACACCCACCACCCCACACACTCACCACACCACACACTCACCACCCCACACATTCACCACCCCACACACTCACCACCCCACACACTCACCACCTCACACACTCACCACCCCACACACTCACCACCCCACCCCACACACTCACCCACCCCACACACTCACCACCCCACACACTCACCACCCCACCCCACACTCTCACCGCCCCACACACTCACCACCCACATACCATCACCCCACACATACCTCCACCGCACACATTAGTCGCCCCACACACTCACTCCCCACATACTCACCACCGCACACACACCCCACACACTCATTACCCCACACACCATCCCGCACACTCACCACCCACATACCATCACCCCACACATACCTCCACCGCACACATTAGTCGCCCCACACACTCACTCCCCACATACTCACCACCGCACACACACCCCACACACTCACAACCCCACACACTCACCACCCCACCCCAGACACCCACCACACCACCCACTCACTCCCCACATACTCACCACCCCACACACTCACCACCCCACACACTCACCACCCCACACACTCACCACCCCACACACTCACCACCCACATACCACCACCTCACACACTCACCACCCCACACACTCACCATCCCACACCCTTACCACCCCACACACTCACCACCCCACACACTCACTCCCCACAAACTCACCACCGCACACACACCCCACACACTCACCACCCAACACACTCATCACCCCGCACACTCACCACCCACATACCACCACCCCACACATACCACCACCGCACACATTAGCCGCCCCACACACTCACTCCCCACAAACTCACCCCCGCACACACACCCACACACTCACAACCCCACACACTCACCACCCCACACACTCACCACCCCACCCCAGACACTCACCACCCCACACACTCACCACCCCACACCACACACTCACCACCCCACACACTCACCACCCCACACACTCACAACCCACACACTCACCACCAACACACCCACCACCCCACACACTCACCACCCCACACACTCACCACCCCAACCCACACACTCACCACCCCACACACTCACCACCCCACCCCACACATTCACCACCCCACACACTTACCACCCCACACACTCACCACCTCACACACTCACCACCTCACACACTCACCACCCCACACACTCACCACCCCATACATTCACCACCCCACACACTCACCACCTCACACACGCACCACCCCACACATACCACCACCCCATCTCACACACCCACTTCACCACACATACTCATCACCCCACACACACACTCTACCGCACTCACACGCATACACGCAACCTCACACCTGCCACACGCACACACATACACCATCCCACAGGCACAAGTGACATGTGCTTGATATGAGGTTGAGAGAGATATTTCCCCCCACGGACGTGGTAGATAGACCAGACCATTGTATTAAACCGAAGAAGACACAAACATCTGGAGGAACTCAGCAGCATCTTTTGAAAAAAACGAGGTGGTGACGTTTCAGGTCGAGACCTGTCTTCAAACTGGTTTGGACTAAGGGAAACGAGAGATATAGACGATGATGTAGAGAGATAAAGAACAATAAATGAAATATATACAACAAAATAACGATGATAAATGAAATAGCCATTGTTAGCAGTTTGTTGGGGGTAAACGAGATGCAAGTTCGACATGGTTGGGAGAGGGATAGAGAGAAATAGAATGACGGATACTAGGTTAATACATCGATATTCATACCACTGAGCTGTCAACTGCCCAAGCAAAATATGAGATGCTATTCCTCCATTTTGCATTTAGCCTCACTCTAACAATGGAGGAGACCAATGACAGAAACGTCTGTGTGGGAATGGCCGGGACAATTAAAATGTGAAGCAACCGTGAGTCAGGTAGGTTCAGATGAGGTTGGAAGAGGTGCATTTGAACCTCCGCCAAACCTGAAAAGACTGTCGCGGTCCACGAACAAAGTCGAGGGAGGAGGTAAAGGGACAGGTGTTTTATTCTCTGTGGTTGCAGCGGTAGATACCAGGGGAGGGGGTGTTTGGGTGGGAAGGGTCCAGTTAGCCAATGAGTTGCGGAGGGAACGGTCTCTGCGGAAGGCGGAAAGTGGTGGACAATAGACAATAGACAATAGACAATGGGTGCAGGAGTAGGCCATTCGGCCCTTCGAGCCAGCACCGCCATTCAATGTGATCATGGCTGATCATCCCCAATCAGTACCCCGTCCCTGCATTCTCCGCATATCCCCTGATTCCCTTATTTTTAAGACCCCTATCTAGCTCTCTCTTGAACGCATCCAGAGAACCCGCCTCCACTGCCCTCTGATGCAGAGAATTCCACAGACTCACCACTCTCTGTGAGAAAAAGTGTTTAATCGTCTCCGTTTTAAATGACCTACTCCTTATTCTTAAACTGTGGCCCCTGGTTCTGGTCTCCCCCAACATCGGGTACATGTTTCCTGCGTATAGCGTGTACAAACCCTTAACAATCTTATATGTTTCAGTGAGAAATCCTCTCATCCTTCTAAACTCCAGAGTGTACAAGGCCAGCTGCTCCATTCCCTCTGCATATGCCAGTCCCGCCATCCCAGGAATTAACCTTGTAAACCTACGCTACACTCCCTCAATAGCAAGAATGTCCCTCCTCAAATTAGGCGACAAAAACTGCACACAATACTCCAGCTGTGGTCTCAATGGGGCTCTGTGTAACTGCAGAAGGACCTCTTTGCTCCTATATTCGAATCATCTTGTTATAAAGGCCAGCATGCCATTCGCTTTCTTCACTGCGTGCTGTACATGCATGCGTACTTTCATAGACGGATGTACAAGGACCACCAGATCCCGTTGTACTTCCCCTTTTGCCAACATGATGCCATTTAGATAGTAATCTGCCTTCCTGTTGTTGCTACTAAAGTGGATAACCTCACATTTATCAGCATTAAATTTCATCTGCCATGCATCTGCCCCCAACCTGTCCAAGTCATCCTGCATTCTCATAGCATCCTCCTCACAGTTCACACTGCCACCCAGATTTGTGACATCTGCAAATTTGCTAATGTTAATTTGAATCCCTTCATCCAAATCATTGATATATATTGTAAATAGCTGCGGTCCCAGCACCGAGCCTTGCGGCATTCCAGTGGTGGAAATGTGATGATGTGACTTGTATCGGGATCCCGTTAGAGGGAGAGCAAGGGCGGAGTTGCGGGGTACCGAGTAGACATAAGGGAGGGCCTGATCTATTTCCCTTGGGCAGCTTATAACCCAGTGGTAAGAATATTGATTACTCTAACTTCAGGTAACCCCATCATTCCTTCTCTATCTATCCATCCTCCACCCAAGTTGCAGTAGCTTCTCGTTTTCACCTAACAAACAGCAAGCAATGGCATGTTTCCTTCACCATCGTTGTTGGTTTTTTGCATATATTTCATTAATTGTTCTTTATCTCTCTACATCATTATCTATATCTCTCTTTTCCCTTATCCCTAACCAGTCTGAAGAAGGGTCTCGATCCTAAACGGAAACCATTTCTTCTCTCCAGGGATGATGCCTGTGCCGCTGTGTTACTCCAGCTTTTTGTGTGCATCTTCGGTTTAAACCAGCATCTGCATTTCATTCCTATACAGACCATTGCATTATGCTTCGTCTTCTTGCGTATGGCGTGCACAGCCTAAAATTGTAATACAACTTGTTCTATTTGATCTCATTTGATTGTGCACGCCGGGTTGATTGCATTGGTCGAAACATGGCGGACCACGGGAAGGTTTCAATCTTCCACCCCATTGTATTATACGCTTTATGGGAAGTCGCGGGAAACGCACAGCATCGCGATGAAGCTCGAACCTAAGGCAGCGGAGGGAAATGTGCATTGAGCAGCTAAAACATGAGAATGAGACACGAGCTCGGTCAGACACACTGGAAGTATTGACACAGTCTGGGGCTATAATCGGTAAACTAAACAGATAGAACATTTATATTTCATTTGCCGTGAATTTACACAGGCGATGAACAACTACATCAGATGCTGCTCCTCTTTCTGACCTCAAGCATCCCCCTCCATACCAATTTAGAGGATATCTGCATCGAGTTCAGTTTCCCTTGTGCATAGACCGGACCTGTGAAGGACTGAGCAGTTTATATAAAGCAAATAGCTGCTGGGCGTCTTATGTCGAAAATAATGCGACGTGATTTACCATTGGGCATTCACAAGTCTAACCATGTCTATGGAGCGAGTCTGTGAAGAGACGGACCTGAGTCAGTGTGACAGCAGCGCCGGCGTAATCCCACTCAACAGAGAGAGGCATCGGCAGACAGACCGCTCCCTCTCGCGGCTGTCGTGGGTACGGCAACTCTGCGCTGGCAGTGGATGCGGCATCGAGCGGACATCCTGCGCTGTTGATCACGCGATCCGTGATCTGGCCGTTCAGCAATGATCCGAGAGGTAAAGGCTACGCGGAAGCTGTGAGATCTATTCTCCTTCTTTAAAGAATCAGAGGACATTGTGAACAAATTAAATCGGCGGTAAAGAGCCTGGAACTAGGGTTGAATGATAATATTCACCAGTGAAATAGGTTTATAATCACATTCTTTAGCATTTATATAATGATTAATTGTATTTGATGATAGAGCATTCATGTTTCTGCTTGGATCTAATGGGAGGCAATATAATAAATTGAAGCCTTGTTGGACAAACAGGTACGGAGAGAGACAGAACAGCGACAACAAACACCTTCTTTGCTCCCCTCACCCTATCCAATCTCATCCCCTCTAAACGTACAGACCTGCGCTGACTCAGCAACAACCCTAACATTGTTATTAAACCCGCCGACAAGGAAGGTGTCGTTGTGGTCTGGTAGTCTGAGCTCTAACGTGTTGATGCCATCCGCCAGCTCTCGGAAATCTGCTCATATTTATGCATTGACCATGAACATGGATACATCTCATCCAGGGCCAAGCTGAAAAAGGGAATTATGAATGCTAAACTCAATCACAAACGACGGATTTTGGAGCATTTCCAAAACAACTCCGGCTCCAGGCGCATGTGGCAAGGAATCAAACCCATTGCTGATTGCCAGAACGTTAACCCCCCCCCCTGACAACGCCTCCCTTCCTGACGAGCTAAACCATTTCTATGCTCTCTTTGACCGCGACAACAAAACTCCAGCCATCAAAGTTGCTCCACCCCCGAATGAACAACCCCTCAGTCTCTCCACCTCTGCTGTACAAGATGCACTGAGCAAGGTGACTGAGCACAAAGCTGCCGGCCCCGATGGCATCCCCGGGCGGGTGCTCAGGGCATGTGCTGGACAACTATCCCTGGTCTTCACTGATATTTTCAATCTGTCACTGGCCCAGGGTGTTGTCCCCACTTGCCTCAAGACATCAACCATTGTGCCAGTGCCCAAACAATCAGCTACAGGGAGTCTCAACGACTTCCGCCCAGTGGCACTCACCCCTTTCATTGCAAAGTGATTTGAGCGGCTGATATTGGCTCACCTCAAAGCCAACCTCCCCCCCCCCCCCCCCCCCCCCCCCACACTGGCTCCCATCAGTTTGCCTACCGGGCCAACAGGTCTACAGAGGACGCCATATCGGCGGCCCTACACTCTGCCCCAACCCACCTGGACAGCAATAACACCTACATCAGGTTGCTGTTCATTGATTTCAGCTCCGCCTTTAACACTGTCATCCCCGCTAGCTTGATCACCAAACTCAGCGGACTTGGCATCTCCACCTCCCTCTGCAATTGGACACTGGATTTCCACACCAACAGACCACAGTCTGTTAGGGTCAACAACCACACCTCCTCCACTATAACACTGAACACCGGCGTGCCACAAGGCTGTGTGCTCAGCCCTCTTCTCTACTCCCTCTTCACCCATGACTGCATCCCTAGGAATGGCTCCAACGCCATCATTAAGTTTGCCGACGACACCACGGTGGTTGGACTGATCAGTGACAACGCCGTGTCAGACTACTGGGATGAGGTCCAGCACCTGACAACCTGGTGTGCCAACAATAACCTCGTCCTCAACTCCAAGAAGACGAAGGAAATTATTGTTGACTTCAGGAAGTTCAGAGGGGGCAGACATACCCCCATCCATATAAACGGGACTGAGGTGGAGCGCGTCTCCAACTACAAATTCCTCGGGGTACACATCTCGGAGGATCTGTCCTGGTTCCTCAACACCTCCAAGCTGATCAAAAAGGCGCAGCAGCGCCTTTACTTCCTGAGGAGGCTCAAGAAAGCTCACCTGTCCCCCCCACATCCTGACCAACTTTTATCGCTGTACCATCGAACGCAACCTGACCACCTGCTTCACGGTATGGTACAGCAGTTGCACCGTAGCGGACAGGAAGGCACTACAACGGGTGGTGAAAACCATTCAGTACATCATCGGTGCCCCGCTACCTGACATGGATGCCCTCCACCGAAAACGGTGTCTGAGACGGGCCGGGAAGATCATCAAAGACCCCTCCCACCCCAACCATGGACTGTTTGCCCTCCTCCCATCAGAGAGGCGGTACAGGAGCCTCAGGTCTCGTACTAGTAGGATGAGGAACAGCTTCTACAACAACACTCTCACATTGTTGAACTCGGTGCACCGCCGATAGATTTCTCCAGTCTCTCCGTCCACATTGTTTGCTTATTCTGTATTTTTATTTCTATATTGCACTATTACTACGGACTGACGCAAAACTGCATTTCGTTGTACCCATACTTGTATCTGTGCAATGATATTAAAGTTGAATTGAATTGAATTGAATTGAATTGAAACCCAGAGACGACCACCTGGCCACCACCTAGAAACCAGACAGTTTCTAATCTCAACAGCTTTAGCGATCTTCCATCAACAGCCTCCAAATTTAACATTCTCGAGCACCGCACTGCGCTCATCTCTCTATTCACCAAAATTCACAAACTATAGGAAACAACCTATTGTTTCTACCTGTACTGCACACACTGTACTTATCCCCACATACCTTCTCGACATATCTTATTCCCCTTCTCCAGGTCATTACATGTACAGACGAGAAACCTCACACACCCTCATACAACGCTTTAATAACTGTCATGTTTTAGGACCCTGTCACCTTGTAAGATCAGTCTTGAACCCTCTCATCCTAGCCACAAACTCTTTGAAGCACTTCCCTCTGGAAGGCGACTCCGGACTGTCAAAACCGCCACAGCCAGACATAAAAACAGCGTTGTTTTCACGAGTAGTAGCTCTGCTCAATAACTAAAAGTCTGTCGCCTTATTTTTCTCTGGTATTTCGTTCATTTAGTTCACATGTTTAATTTATAATGTTTTATTATTAATATTTAATGATTGATGTGTCATTCTTAATTGTTACTGTATGTCGTGTCGTTCCTCGCGCACGGAGCACCAGGGAAGATTTCATGTATGTGTACATACTTGTCCAATAAACATGAATTCATTCATTGATCCGATCACCCATTCATTCACATTCGACCTCTTTACGCACCTATCTTGCACGCGGAATGTACTCCGATTCTACCTCGAACCGAGACGCAAATAATTTCATTCTTCTATCACTCTCGTCCGCCCGCTGCAACTTGTCCACGCCCTGAACAACTTCTCTTTGGACACTATTCACATATTTTCAAGTTATAGCTGTAGCAATGACGACTCGCATGAGCTCCAGCAACGACTGACATATAATCTGTTATGTCAAACAACATTTGTTGTTTGACATAACAGTCTCTCCTCAGTACCCCTGTCAGAAAACCAGGCATTCTAACCCAATGGACAGACTGGGAGAAGACCAGCATGAAGACAGGGAAAAAAAGGCAAAGTGGGATGTGTCCCGGTTAGTTTAGTTTTAGTTTAGTTCAGAGATACAGCATGGAGACAGGCCCTTCAGCCCCTAGAGTCTGTGCCGACCAGCAATTACACGTTCACATACTAGTTCTATGTTTAATTTAATGATACAGTGTGGAAACATGCCCCAGACAGCACCCATAGTCGTTGGCGCAGCGGTAGAGCTACTGCCTTACAGCGCCAGACACCCTGGTTCGATCGCGACTACAGGTGTTTGTCTGTACGGAGTGTCTACGTTCACCCAGTGACCTGCATGTGTTTTCCCCTAGATCTTCAGTTTCCTCCCACACTCCAAAAACGTACGGGTCTGTAGGTTAATTGGCTTGTATCAATGTAAATTGTCCCCAGTGTGTGTGGGATAGTGCGGGGATCGCTAGTCGGTGTGGACTCGGTGGGCCACAGTGCTTCTTTCAACACTGTATCTCTAAACTAAACCTAGAACTAGTGTGTGAATGGGTGATCGATGGTCAATCAGGATTAGGTGGGCTGAAGGGCCTGTTTCTGCGCTGTATCTCTAATCTAAACTAAAAAAAATCAATGCTGTTATTGGAATTGCCTTTAACTACACTCTCTCCTTGTGCCTTCAACCTCCCAAAGTGCAACACCGTACTCTTGCTCTGATTAAGCTCCGTCTGACATTTCCCCGCCCCATTCTGCATCTAAACTTCATCCCGCAGTATCTTCCGACAGCTTCCTCACTGTCTGCAACTCCTCCAATCTTGGTTTCGTCAACGAACCCACTCAGCCACAGATCACCAGGATCTTCCGACAACTTCCTCACTGTCTGCAACTCCTCCAATCTCGGTGTCGTCAACGAACCCACTCAGCCACAGATCACCAGGATCTTCACACATGCGCTCTGACGGTGAAGGGCAGCGCCCCCATGTGGTCCTGGACATTTTTGCAGCGTAGACACACACACAGGGAGACACGCACACAGGGAGTCACACACACAGGGAGCCACACACACACACAGGGAGACACACACACACACACACACAGAGACACGCACACACACAGGGAGACACACACACAGGGAGACACACACACAGGGAGCCACACACGCACACAGGGAGTCACACACACACACACACACACACACACACACACACACACACACACACACACACACACACACACACACACACACACACACACACACACACACACACACACACACACAGGGAGACACACACACAGGGAGCCACACACACACACAGGGAGACACACACACACACACACACACACACACACAGGGTGATACACAGACATGCACACACACACAGGGAGACACACACACACAGGGACACACACACACACAGGGATACACACACACACACACACACACACACACACACACACACACACACACACACACACACACACACACACACACAGAGGGGGAGACACACATCCACACACAGGGAGACACATACACAAAGGAAGGCACACACACGGGGACACACACACACAGACACGCACACAGGGAGACACACACACAGGGGTACACAGACACACACACACTCCTTTACTTCCCCCCCCTCCATCCTCCCCCTCCATCCCTCTCTTTCCTCCCCTCCCTCTCTTTCCTCCCCTCCCTCTCTTTCCTCCCTTCCTGCTCTCGTTTCCCTTCCCCCGGAGAGAACCGGGAATCAGAGATTGTTTCCATGCTGTGTGACAATGACTATGGTCAGTAATGTCAATTAAGGGCAAACACTAACTACAGCTACAAAACATGTGCACTATCGGGCACCACATGCATATTGATGATTAAATAGTGCAGCACGGGAGTGGACGCTTCGGCCCACAATAGTTACACCGTAGATGGTGACACGTTAAACGGATTTCATATGTCTACAATGATCCACATCCACTAAACCTTGCAGTTCTAGGTGTCTATCTCGAAATCACTTCTACTGTCGTGTCTGCCTCCTCCACCACCCCTTACAATGCGTTCCACGCTCCCACCATTAGCTGATAAAAATCTGCCCTCGCACATCTCCATTCCACATATTCCCCTCATATGACAGTTTTTCCCTCTAGTGTTGGGCAAGAACAAGCGTCGAATGGGTGACAGTGGACAATAATACAGACCATCCATGAAGAGAATGTTGAGTCTCATTGTACTCGTTCTCACCCAGCAAACAAGTAACAATGGTTTGTTTCCTTTATGTTACGTGTTTACATATTTTTCAACCATGTATTCTATATCTCTCCATATCATCCCTATCTCTCTTTTCCATCCCCCTGATGCTCAGTCTGGAGGAGGTTCCCGACCTGAAACGTCACCTATTACTTTTCTCCAAGGATGCTGTCTGACCCGCTGACTTTCTCCAGCTGTTTGCATCAACCGACATGTTACTGGAGCAGGTTGATCAGCAGGTTGAACATGACAACGATATGAAAACGATCTTGGATCGGGAGACTAAATCTTAACAGAGCCCGATCGGTGAGGACGGCGAAAGCATGAACTGAAATCGAACAGTTGATTTGAAACGCCAGCAGTTTGTGGCATCCGTGAGGGGAAATCTGTTCTCCCTTTCCTCAGGTGCAACCAGACTGTTGTCTAGCGTCCGCTGTCCTTGTCAATGACGGGGAAATATTCAGCTCATTGGAAAGTTCACGAGTGGTCAAACAATATCGGAATGTTTAGTGTCTAAAAATAACTGCTCAGATGTGTACACAAACTATCTTCTTCGTTTTCTTGCGTATGTCGTGCACAGACTAACGTTATAGGACAACATGTTCTATTTGATCTTATTTGATTGTGCATGCCGGGTTGATTGCATTCGTCGAAACAGGGCGGATCAAGTGAAGGTTTCAATCTCCCCCCCAACACAAAATATCAACATTGTATCATTGCTTCTCCATATTGGCTTCTCACCACACGCGAGCCCCAAACCTGGTCGATGGAGTCGAATATACTTGGAAGTGTTTAATGCACAGATGTGTCCTCACCTGCTGAGTTGTTCCAAGCTGCTGATAAACCGTTGACCAGAGGTCAGTCATGACTTTGATAACTTGTCCTCGTTTTAACGTTCAGTGATCCCGAGGGAGTTGGACGTAGCTTTGTTTTTAAAGATTTAATCTGTTCGATTGTTTTGAGATAATGTATTGATGTGTGAGTCAAATATGTTCCTGCAAGAAGACGATTCAACACATCCAGCAGTTTTGTCTTAGTGGAACAACGCCATGGGCGGAAATCCCGGGTTACCGGGGAAGGGAGTGGGGTGGAAGAGGACAGGTCAACTCCATTTTTTGAGAGGTGGGGCCGTCCAATTGAACCTCTGTTTTACCCGGATTACTAACCAGTCAGCGGAAAGGCAATACGTGTTTGCAATCGAGGTAGTCACAGTGTACCGATTCATAATAAAAGGAGGAAAATCCGAGAAAAGTTACCTTGGCTGCAGTACGAAGTAACTGGGAAGAGACATTAAGAATTATTGCAGCTAAATTTCACAAATACCACACTTCCATTCTGACTGGAAAGCACTGATGAGGGAGGGTGAGATGGCTATTCAAGAATGGCCTGAGAGCACTAAGACTATACCGAAGCATGGCAGAGGATCAGAGGACATTTTGAACAATCGGACGGTGGGAAAGAGAGTGGAACTGGACCGGACTGAATGCTAATGTACACCCATGGATTAGGATTTTATAACATGTATTTGAATTTGTAAAGTTATTGATTTGAATTCTTTTGATTTTCATATTGTCGTATATCATGAATCAAAATGGTAAATTGAAACCCCTGATATTTGTTCTGTAAGTGGGAAGAGTGGATAACAGGCATCAATTACTTCAAGATGCGATATTGGAGGTTATTTTTAAATGTGGCTTAATTGGGCGCAGATAATTGCCAAGATAGGGATTTTTTTAAATTATAAGGATTATAAAAATTATGACATAGAATGTTAGGCCGATAATAAATAGATGTGTCAATGTATTTAGCCTTCACATCATTGTATTTAAAATGGCTAAAACCAATGCCGCCTGCTGAAACACCGTTTCTAAAACAATATGTGTATCCATCAATTCTCCCTACACGGATGTTGATATCTATGGTATTTATTTGATAGATATATATAGATAGAGAGAGTACAGAGGAGATTTACTAGAATGTTGCCTGGGTTTCAACAACTAAGTTACATAGAAAGGTTGAATAAGTTATGTCTTTATTCTCTGGAGCGCAGAAGGTTAAGGGGGGACTTGATAGAAGTCTTTAAAATGATGAGAGGATAGACAGAATTGATGTGGACAAGCTTTTCCCTTTGAGAATAGGGAAGTTTCGAACAAGAGGACATGACTTCAGGATTAAGGGACAGAAGTTTAGGGGTAACATGATGGGAACTTATTTAGAGAGTGGTAGCGGTGCGGAATGAGCTTCCAGTGGAAGTGGTGGAGGCAGGTTCGTTGGTATCATTTAAAAATAAATTGGATAGGCATATGGATGAGAAGGGAATGGAGGGTTATGGTATAATAATAATAATGGATGGGATTTATATAGCGCCTTTCTAATACTCAAGGCGCTTTACATCGCATTATTCATATGAGTGCAGGCAGGTGGGACTAAGGGAAAAAAGATGTTCGGCACGGACTTGTAGGGCTGAGATGGCCTGTTTCCGTGCTGTAATTGTTATATGGCTATTATATGGTTATATGGAAAAGAGATTTTTCAAAACAACATGACATTTAAGGCTAATGTTAACGCTGCGGAAAGACAAAGATGAAAGGCCACAGAGACATTGATCAATGATCATTTATTTCGACTACACAAATTCTATTGTGTCACGAAAATATAAACGTGCTGTCAGTACTACGAATTATTGAAAGATTTGGGTTCCCTTGGAGCGTTTCGCGGTTGCACTGAAAAAGGCCTTCAAATATCCGGCTTGTTCCATTGAATCTCCCCTGATCTACGATCTGTTTAATGTTGTGTCTGTGCCTATCTGAGTAAAGTCAACTATTGGGTACGATTATTGCACAAAATTCCCTCCTACATTTCTCATGGACATTCACTCATCTGAACATGTTTAAGGCATGAGTGTGTGAAGAGACGGCTCCCGAGTAAGAGTGAGAACAACACCTGGGTAATCCCGTTCAACAAATAGACGCAGCGGATGACCGCTCCCCCACGTGGCTGCCGCGGGAAACAACTGCTCATCGTCGGCAGTGGCTGCATCAGGGTACGGACCTGCTGCGCTGTTGACCCTTTGATCCGTGTGTTTCTGGTATTTCATGGCCGTCCGAAAGGGGGAAGGGGGTGCGGTGGGTGCGACCGCACCTCCCTTTTTTCCCCAGAGTACGAAAAAATCCCGAGGTGAAAAAATAAAACTCGGAAAATAAATCTGACCCGCGGGACAAGGGAATGCCCATTTCTCCGGGCCCGGGGGGGTGGTGCCTGCCCGCCGGTCCAGCGTCTCCATCCGAGGCTTCGGAGCCTCACCAACGGCTTGCCTGGCGACCGGGAGACCGTCGTCCCGTCGCCGGGCGGGAGTGGCTGAATCTGAACCTGGCGGCTGTAACCCCAACAACAGACGCCGCTGCGGCGGGGCCCGCTCCCATCGCCTTCCCCCGCCGCCGGGGCCCAATCCATCTCCCCCCCACCCCCCCACGCCATCCCCGCTGGGCCATCGCCAACCCCGCTGGGACCACACCACCACCGCTGGGCCCACGCCACCCCCGCTGGTACCAAGCCACCACCGCTGTGCCCACACCATCCCTGCTGGGCCCACGCCACCCCCTCTGATCCCCGCTGGGCCCACGACATCCCGCTGGGCCCACGCCAACCCCGCTGTGCCCATACCCCCCTTTGGGCCCACACCACTCCCG
This sequence comes from Amblyraja radiata, assembly GCF_010909765.2. Classification (NCBI taxonomy): domain Eukaryota; kingdom Metazoa; phylum Chordata; class Chondrichthyes; order Rajiformes; family Rajidae; genus Amblyraja; species Amblyraja radiata. Next base: position 9,875 of record NW_022630629.1, on the reverse strand, counting down.
CTGATACCTGCTGGGCCCACGCCACCCCCGCTGGGCCCACACCGCCCACGCTGGGCACACGCCACCCCCACTGGGCCCACGCCACCCCCCGCTGGGCCCATGCCACCTTTATCTTCGCCCCCCCCCCGCAAGAAAGAAGGGGATGTGGGAGGGGGAGACGGGTGGGGGGTGAGGGAGGGGAGAGAGAGAGATGGGCAGGGAAGAGGGAAAAGTGGATTATCTTCATGAGATTGGATAATTAAGGTAGGTTTTAGAGCTATTATATTTCCTCTTCCATATGAATAATTTTAAACAATATCAAATAATATCAAACAATTGGAACTGCTTTCTTTTCCTTGATAATAATATTCAAAAATATCAATTCCATAGTTTGTAACATAAATATACATTTTAATGGGATCATTATATTCAGATGTAGCATTTCCATTTTGAAATCGGGGGTGGGGGGGGGGGGGGTTGGGGGGTGTCAAACATGCGTCAAGCCGATAGCCTAATCGTTAAAGAGTTAAATGATAGCCTAATCGATAAAGAGTTTAGAAGTGTAATCGGAGTTGCCAAGGAAAGGTACTTATAGAAGTTGACGATCAAGTTCTCAGCTATTGACTCTTCTTCAGTTTCAAAGGGCATGCAAGAAATCACCAGCTATAAGAGGAAAGCCCCCCGCTCTTTGGACAATTGTCAGCTGACGAACTACCTGAATGAGTTTTACTGCAGGTTTGAAAATCAGAAACGTAACCATGGTACCTCCTCCGCAACACACACAGCCAGACCCCAGTCTGCAAAGAATGGACCCTGCACCCTCTCCTTCCCATTTACCACCTCACAGCCGCTTAAGGCAAGACTCCAGTAATGAAAAGAGTGGCCCCTTTCCCACCCCAACCAACACTTCACACCCAATTACTCATTTTAACCAGTACCTGCAAAGATGCACTGTCCCTGCCTGCTTCAAAGTCTCCACTAATGTCCCTGTACCCAAACAGGTAAGGATTACTGGTCTTAAAGACTACAGGCTAGTCGCACTGACCTCTGTAGTCATGAAGACCGTGGAAAGGCTTGTGCTGGCCAAGTTGAAAAATATCACAATCCCTCTGCTGGACCCTGTGCATTTTCCATACCGGGACAGTAGATCTGTGGATGACGTAGTCAATCTGGGCCAACACTTCATCCGCAAGCACCTAGATCGCCAGGGGACCTATGCGAGGATTTTGTTTGTTGATTTTAGCTCTGCATTCAACACCATTGTGCCAGAGCTACTACGCTCCAAACTTTCTGAGTTGACTGTGCCTGAACGACTCTGTCGGTGGATCACCAGCTTTCTGACAGACAGGAAGCAGCATGTGAGACGGGAAAGCATATCTCGGACCCGCTAACGCTCAGCATAGGAGCACCGCAAGATGCGTACTCTCCATTCTCCTCTACTCTCGCCACACCAATGACTGCACCTCAACTGACTCCTCTGTCAAGCTTCTCAAGTTTGCGGACGACACAAGCCTGATTGGACTGATCCAGGATGGGGATCTCTGTACTCTTTTCAGTTGGACATCTTTCCTATAACATGGTGCCCAGAACTGAACACAATATTTTAAATACGGTCTCACCAACATCTTATACAACTGCAACATGACCTCCCAACTTCTATACTCAATACTCTGACTGATGAAGGCCAAAATGCCAAAATACGTTTTGACCACCTGATATACCTGCGACACGACCTTCAAGGAACCATGCAAATATCAACCATTCCTTTGCCCACCAGGCTATTGATCCAGATCCTGCTGCAATCTTTCACAACCATCTTCACTATCTGCAAAACCACTCACTTCTGTAACATCAGCAAACTTGCTAATCGTGCCCGGTTCTGTGACGTTTCACAGAGTGCTGGAGTAACTCAGCGGGTCAGTCTGAGTATAGAAGTTGGGAGGTCATGTTTCAGTTGCATAAGAAGTTGGTGAGGCCGCATTCAGAGTATTGTGTTCAGTTCTGGACAACATGTTATAGGAAATATGTCATCAAACTGGAAAGGGTACAGTGAAGATTTACGAGGATGTTGCCAGGACTGGAGGGCCAGAACTATAGGGAGAGGTTGAGTAGGTTGTGACTCTATTCCATGGAGCACAGGAGGATGAGGGATTATCTAATAGAAGTGTATCAAATCATGATTTGAATAGATATGATTGAGTCTTTTGCCCAGTGTAGGTGAATCGAGGAGCAGAGGACATAAGGTGAAGGGCAAAAGATTTAATAGGAATCCGTGGGGTATGTTTTTCACATAAAGGGTGGTAGGTGTTTGGAACAAGCTGCCAGAGGAGGTAGTTGAGGCGGGGACTTTCGCAACATTCAAGAAACAGTTAAACAGATACATGGATAGGACAGGTTCGGAGGGATATGGGTCAAATGTGGGCAGGTGGGACTAGTGCAGATGGGACATGCTTGGCCGAAGGGCCTGTTTCCACACTGTATCACTCTATGCCTCTATCTATCTTTCCCTCTCAAACCCATTCTCCTGCCTTCTCCCCATTACCTCTGACACCCGTATCAATCAAGAATCTATCAATCTCCTTCTGAAAAATGTCCATTGACTTGACCTCCACAGCTGTCTGTGGCAATGAATTCCACAGTTCACCACCCTCTGATTTAAGAAATTCCTGCTCATCTCCTTCCGAAAGGAATGTCCTTTAATTCCGAGGCTGTGGCCACTGGTCCTAGACTCTCCCACTAGTAGAAACATCCTCACCTTATCCTCTCCATCCAAGTATTTACCAGGCTGGGACAGACGGCAACAGCTTCATACCGTGTCCCAAAGCTCGTGTCCTGTCCTGCATCACCCAAGGCAGCAGAGACGTTATACGAGAGGGCAAGCACCGTAACAAAGTAGCTCACGATGGTTTGGGTAACATTCAGGAATGTCTATGCATGTCACATCATGAATATTACTGAAGAACGGTCTTGACCCGAAATATAATCTATACCTTTTCTCCAGAGATGCTGCCTGACCCACTGAGTTACTCCAGCACTCTGTGACATATCACCTATCCATGTTGTCCACAGATGCTGCCTGACTCACTGAGTTATTCCAGAACTCTGTGAAACGTCAACTATCCATGTTCTCCACAGATGCTGCCTGACTCACTGTGTTACTACAGCACTCTGTGACATGTCACCTATCCATGTTCTCCACAGATGCTACCTGACCCGCTGAGTTACTCCAGCAGTTTGTGACACTTTTCCCTTCACCCATCTGCCCAAGCCCATTCTTCCCCCCTCCTTTCCTATGTTCCTTTCCACCCATAAACCTCTCTCTGCCTTTACATTTCACTCCTCTTTCAAATCTGCTCTACTTATCTACATGCATTTTTCTCCTTCACTTTTTACTCATAGAATGATGCAGTGTGGAAACAGGCTCTTCAGCCCAAGTTGCCCACACCGACCAACATGTCCCATCTACACTAGTCCCACTCACACGCGTTTGGCCCATATATCCATCTAAATCTGTCCTATCCATGTACGTGTCCAAATGTCTCATAAACATCAGGATAGTCCCAGCCTTAACTACCTCCTCTGGCAGCTCGTTACATACACCCTTTGTGTGAAAAAGCTACCTCAGATTCCTGTTAATTTCTGAAATATTGGTCAAAAATGCTCCAAAACAAGGCTCAGAATGCACCAGAAAGCATCTAAAACTCCTGAGCTTCCAGGACGCTTAAGCGGGCCCTGGACCCTGGCAACGAGGGACTTAACACTTGGCGCTCGTGATGTGCGCAGCGCGTACATTATTTCTCATTGAGTTGTTTTGTAATCCTGTCATGCCAACCCCCTTTATGAAAAGCTTCGTACGGGCCTGCACAATCATCTTCACTATCTGCAAAACCACTCACTCACTCTTGTATCATCAACAAACTTGCTAATCTTGCTCTGCATGTTCTCATCCAAATCATTGATGTAGATGACAAACAATAACTGGCCCAGCACTGAACCCTGAGGCACACCACTAGTCACAGGCATCCAGTCTGAGAAAGCAACCTTCCACCATCACTCTCTGATTCCTTCCATGGAGCCAATGTGTTATCCATTCAGCTGTGTCTCTTTGGATCCCATGCGATCTAACCTTCCAGAGCAGCCGACCATGCGGCACCTTATCGAACGCCTTACTGAAGTCAATAGAGAATAGGTGCATGAGTAGAGGCCATTCGTCCCTCCGAGCCAGCACCGTCATTCAATGTGATCATGGCTGATCATCCCCTATCAGGACCCCGTTCCTGCCTTCTCCCCATATCCCCTGACTCCGCTATTTTAAGAGCACTCTCTATCAACCTCTTGAAAGCATCCAGAGAACTGGCGTCCACCGCCCTTTGAGGCAGATATTCCACAGACTCACAACTCTCTATGAGAAAAAATGTTTCCTCGTCTTCGTTCTAAATGGCCGACCCCTTATTCTTAAACTGTGGCCCCTGGTTCAGGACTTCCCCCACATCGGGAACATGTTTCCTGCCTCTAGCGTGTCCAAACCCTTAACAATCTTTTACGTTTCAATGAGATCTCCTCTCATCATTCTAAACTCCAGAGTGTACGAGCCCAGCCGCTCCATTCTGTCAGGATATGACAGTCCCGCCATCCCGGGAATTAACCTGGTGAACGTACACTGGGCTCCCTCAATTGCAAGAATGGCCTTCCTCAAATTAGGGGACCAAAACCGCACACAATACTCCAGGTGTGGTCTCACCAGGGCCCTGTACATCTGCAGAAGGGTCTCTTTGCTCCTATACTCAATTCCTCGTTTTATGAAGGCCAACGGGCCAAAACTGCACACAATACTCCAGGTGTGGTCTCACTAGGGCACCGTACAACTGCAGAAGGACCTCTCTGCCCCTATACTCAACTCCTCATGTTATGAAGGCCAACAGCCCAAAACTGCACATAATACTCCATGTGTGGTCTCAACAGGGCCCTGTACAACTGCAGAAGGACCTCTTTGCTCCTATATTCGATTCCTCGTTTTATAAAGTCCATGTACACAACATCCACAGCTCTGCTTTCATCAACCTTATTGCACACGTCATCGAAAAAATCAATCAGATTTGTGAGACACGACCACCAACGTACAAAACCATGCTGACAGTCCCTAATCAGCCCTTGCCCACACAAATGCCTGTAAATTCACAAAGGCAAATTCATTGTATGTGATTACTTGCCCAATGAATTCACTCATTCATTCCTTCACTCATTCATTCATTCATTAATTAATTAATTAATTAATTAATTAATTAATTAATTAATTAATTAATTAATTAATTAATTAATTAATTAATTAATCAATTAATTAATTAATTAATTAATTAATTAATTAATTCATTCATCCATTCATTCATTCATCCATTCATTCATATCCTACCCCACATAATACTCTCCAGCAACTTACCAACTACAGATGTTAACCTTACCGGCCTATAGTTCCCCGCATGTTCCTTGCAGCCATTTTTGAAAATAGGCACAGCATTTGGAACCCAGTCCCAACGTGCTTCTTCTGACTGTCCAGGTAGACCCATTGTTTCAGCGTGTTCTTGCCCCCACTGAATTACTTTCCACATACCTGGATTCCATCCTATCCCCCTGGTCCAATCCACGACACCTCACACGTCCTTCGTCAATGTGTTTCCCACGGGCAAGTGGTATATTGCTGATTTTACTAGAGGAACGCCGAGGATGGATTAACCTGTCTTCATCCACGGTTCGATGGTGGAGAGAGTCAACAACGTTATGTTCCTTGCCGTGAATATTTCTGAAGATCTGCCGTGGACCCAACAAATTGATTGTATAATAAATAAAGTCAACCGACTTGACATTGTTAGAGTCGAGCAGAAACGACATGGGTGTGGTGGTGAATGTTCTCCAGATCATCTACAAGTCTAAGGTAGAGACCATGTTGAACGGTTGCCACAGGGCCTGGTTCGGCACTTCGAAAGCCCAGGAATGTAGGAGATTAAACAACGTGGCGGCCATCGACCTGGCCTATCCATCATCTATGTGTCTATGTTCCTAAGAATGCGATTGGTATGTTAGCATCCATAGCAAAATGATTTGAGTATAAGAGCAGGGAGGTTCTACTGCAGTTGTACAGGGTCTTGGTAACACCACACCTGGAGTATTGCGTACAGTTTTGGTCTCCCAATCTGAGGAAAGCCATTCTTGCCATAGAGAGAGTACAGAGAAGGTTCACCAGACTGATTCCTGGGATGTCAGGACTTTCATATGAAGAAAGACTGAATACACTCGGATTGTACTCGCTAGAATTTAGAAGATTGAGGGGGGATCTTATAGAAACTTACAAAATTCTTAAGAGGTTGGATAGGCTAGATGCAGGAAGATTGTTCCCGCGGTTGAGGAAGTCCAGGACAAGGGGCCACACAGTTTAAGGATAAGGGGGAAGTCTTTTAGGACCGAAATGACAAAATCATTTTTCACATAGAGTGGTGAATCTGTGGAATTCTATACCACAGAAGGTAGTTGAGGCCACAGTTCATTGGCTATATTTAAGAGGGAGTTAGATGCGGCCCTTGTGGCTAAAGGACTTATAGGGTATTGAGAGAAGGCAGGTACAGGATACTGAGTTGGATGATTGATTGATTATTCCTTTAATAATCCTTTTCAGGAAATTACAGTGCCACGACAGCTTCACGACAAACATAACACCACGCTTTCATACATAACAAGTTAAAATACGTTAAAATACAAGTTAAAATACAATTAATTTAAAAAAAAGTGCAGTTATTTATGCTCATTATAAAGTCTTATAGCAGCTGGTAAACAGGACTTCCTGTATCTCTCCGTTTTGCACATTGGTGCAATCAGCCTCTGACTGAAGATGCTGCTCTTGATCACCTTCAGGGCATGGAGTGGGTGAGTGGGGTTTGTCATTATAGAACCTAGTTTATTTAGAGTTCTGGCCTCTGCCACCTGCTGGACCGTTCGTTGCTCAGCCCCGACCACTGAGCCGGCCTTCCTGATTAGTTTGTCCAGTCTGTTTTTATCCGCTATGCGGGCGCCATCTCCCCAACAGGCCACAGCAAAAAAACAGAGCACTGGCCACCACTGAATGGTAGACACTGCACAGTAGGGGTTGGCAGATATTAAAAGACCTCAGCCTCCTTAAAAAATACAGTCGGCTTTGTCCCTTCCTGTACACCGCCTCCATATGACACTTCCAGTTCAGCTCACTGTCAAGCTGCACCCCAAGGTACCTGTGATTAGCAACCACCTCCACCTCAGTGCCCTTAATGGTGATCGGCGTTGGTTGAGTCCTCCTCCTCCCCCTCCTGAAGTCCACCACTATCTCCTTTGTTTTTTTGGTGTTAAGATGGAGGTTATTGTGTGCGCTCCACTCCACAAAGTTACTTATAATGTCTCTGTATTCCTCCTCATTGCCCCCTTTAATGAGGCCGACAACAGCTGTATCATCCGAAAACTTCTGCAAAAAGCAGCTGTTGGTGTTCCATTGGAGATCCGCTGTGTAGATGGTAAACAGGAACGGAGCCAGCACAGTTCCTTGTGGAGCCCCTGTGCTGCTCAAGATGGTGCCCGAGACACTGTTCTGTAGGCGCACGTACTGTGGTCTGAGGGAAAGGTAATCCAAACACCACAGTACCAGTGATGGATCCACTTTCATCTTCTCCATCTTCTCCCCTAGCAGTCGGGGCTGAATAGTGTTGAAGGCGCTTGAAAAGTCAAAAAAAAGTAATCCTTACAGATGCATCAGTAGTGTCCAAATGTGTGTACACCCTCTGCAGCATGTAAATGAGGGCATCATCGACACTGATGTTAGGCTGATATGCAAACTGTAAAGGATCCATGTGATTTGACACACTAGTCCTGATGTAGGAAAGGACAAGTCTCTCAAATGTCTTCATTATGTGCGAAGTGAGCGCTACTGGTCTGTAGTCATTGTAGAGAGTGGGATGGGTCTTCTTTGGAACAGGTACCAGGCAAGATGTTTTCCACAGCCTTGGAACCCTCTGTAGACGTAAGCTCAGGTTGAACAGGTGTGTTAGTATACCACACAGCTCTGAAGAGCAAGTCTTCAGTAGCCTTGGGCTGGTGTCATCAGGCCCCACTGCCTTCCCTGGCTTCAGTCTGTCCAGCATCACCTTGACCTGAGCAGTATAAAGAGTCATGGGTGGGGCTGCCGGTGGAGTGGGAGGTGGAAAGAGGGGACTCCGTACAGGTGACATCTCAGGAGTGATGGAGAGAGGGATGGGAGGTGGAGAGGAAGCAGCAATGGTCAGCAGACCAGGTGGGGGAGGCTGGGTGGTGTGGAGCCGTCGAATCTGTTGAAGAATCTGTTCAGATCATCAGCCAGACTCTGTTCACCATCAGGCAGTGTACCACCGTTCTGCTTCATGCCCGTGATCTTTCGCATTCCAGCCATACCTGCTTCACACCATCTTGCTGCAAGCTGTCGTTCCAATTTGAACCTATAAGCTTCTTTCCCCTCCTTAATCCTCACCTTCAGTTCCTTTGAAGTTCTTTGATTTTATTCCTGTCGCCCTCCCTGAAAGCCTTTTTCTTCTCATTTAGTAAGGCCTTCAGGCTGCTGGTAATCCAGGGTTTGTTATTGGGGTAGCAACGAATTACCCTGGGTGGCATGATGTCATCATAACAGAAATTGATGTAATGGGTAATGCATTCTGTTAGGCCGTCAATGTCTTCCCCATACTCCTCACAGAACGCATCCCAATCTGTTGTCTCAAAACAATACCTCAGGGCTTCATCTGCCTCAGGATACCAGTCTCTTGATGTTCTGATGGTGACAGGCAACCTCTTGGCAGCTGGTGTGTAGGAGGGAGAGAGATGTAGCATGTCGTGGTCAGATCGACCAAGAGGGGGCAGTGCAGTACATTTGTATGCATTTTTGACATTTGCATACAAGAGATCCAGCGTTTTATCACCTCTGGTTGTACAGTCAATATACTGTTTAAAAGTGGGGCAAAGTCTTAGAGAGACAGACATGGTTATAATCTCCAGACACAACAATGAACGCCTCTGGGTACTTGGACTGGAGTCCCGCTATAGTGGTGTGCAGCACGTCACACGCGACCCTCCGCCTTGGCAGATGGAGGAATATAAACAACAAATGGCTACCACCACAGTGAACTCCCTGGGTAGGTAATAAGGTCTTAAACTAACCGCTAAGAGTTCAATGTCCTTGTTGCATATCCGTTCTTTGATAGTAGCGTGATTAGGGTTACACCACTTGTTATTGACGAGCAGTAAAAGCCCCCCACCTTTCTGCTTACCGCTCGCTCCGGTGTCCCTGTCCGCACGTATCGACCTGGAAGCCGGTGAAACTGATCAAAGAATCGGGCGTGTTTTCCGTCAGCCACGTCTCTGTCAGGCTAACAATGCTGCTCTCTCCCGGTACACTTTCTGGTACCTGACCAGGGTTTCTAATTCGTCTAATTTGTTCGTTAGACAGCGAACATTTCCCATGGTGATAGATGGAAGGGCTGGTTTAAAAGTCTCTCTCCATGTTCTCGTCAACCTCCTCTTGTTTCTCTTCACTCCCGCACGAGTTCCCCCGATGTCTCCTCCGTAAGAGTTCCCTCGATATGTCATGTCGAGTCCCGAATATTGAGCCATGTACCAGGCTTAGCAGTTCCTGACGGGTATATATCACGGCAGTTTGCTCCGCCCGTCTGGCCGATATCAGGCACATATTCCACTCCACTCCGTTCCCCAGAAAGTAGGGTTAGTCTTGATTACGAACTCATCAACACGCAATAGTTGTAGCTATAACACTTATATGTAGTCTACTAAAATACTAACTAAGCTACACACTAATAATCCTATATAATACTAATAAATAACACTACACACGCTTTTCC
>NW_022630628.1:51174-88300 GCF_010909765.2 Amblyraja radiata | reverse complement strand
ATTCACCACTCTCTGTGTAAAAAATGATTTTCTCATCTCGGTCCTAAAAGACTATCCTCTCATCCTTAACTATGACCCCTAGTTCTGGACAATCCCCAACATCGGGATAATCTTCCTGCATCTACCTGTCCAACCCGCTTAAAATTTTGTATTTCTATAAGATCCCCCCTCAATCTTCTAATTCTAGCATGTACAAAGCCGAGTCTATCCAGTCTTTCTTCATATGAAAGTCCTGCCATCCCAGGAATCAGTCCTGGCGACCCTCTCTGTACTCCCTCTATGGTACAATGTCTTTCCTCAGATTAGGAGACCAAAACTGTACGCACTCATTTGTTTTTTGGACTGAAATTTTTGAAATCTTCAAAAATTAGTTAAAATAAAATTGATACCAAAAGCAAAATTGATAATTTTTGGAACAATGGAGGGCAGCCCCTGAAACTAACTGTGTTTCAAAAGAATCTATTTAATTACGGTTAATAACGAAAAAAACATACTTAAATTCTGGAAAAAACGCCCTATACCAACAATAAATATGCGGATTTCAAATATGTTCGAAACATTACACCGGAAGATATGAGACTCCTTCTTGCAGGCAAATCAGACCACTTCCAAAACTACGGGTCTTCATTTATCGACTTACGACAATAAGGTGCAAAAGTACTACTCTGAAAAAGAATGGTTTCAGGACCTGTAAGGGAGGGATGAAACATACGAAGTTGGTATATCCCTTTCTGCTCTGTCTTCTTAATAGAGCTTTTGTTACTTTTCTCTTTTTTTCTTTTCTACCTGCCCATTTCTTAACTTTTTCTCTAACTCTTCGCGTAATGGGTCTTTTTTCTTCTTGATCACTTTTTTCACACAATCACGACTCTTTCTCACTTCTTTACTTTTTCTCTTTTAAACTTAAATATGAAGTGGTACAAGAAATGTATAAGTTTATTTGGCTTTGTATTAATGTAATGTACTTTACTTCTAAAAAATAAAAAAATAAAAAAAAAACAAAAATAATAATTTTATGGAGCAAAAATAAAATATCTATTAAGCATCTTTAGGGGGTGGCTTGTGGCGTAATGCGAAAAGATTGAAGACATACACCACCAGATGTCAGGACAGTTTCTTCCCAGCTGTTATCCGGCACTGAATCATCCTACCACAACCAGAGAGCAGTCCTGAACTACGATCTACCTCTTGAGCCTTGATCAACGTTTTGCTGGCTATACCTTGCACTAAACGTTAAACTATCAACTAAACTGAAATGGCGTTAGATCACCTGCCTTCGGCGCCAGATACCCGGTGTTCAATCCTGACTACGGGTGCTTGTCTGTGCGAGGTTTGTACGTTCCTCCATGGTTTTCTCCGCATCTTCGGTTTCCTCCTACAACTCCAGAGACGTACAGGTCTTTAGGTTATTGGGCTTGGTAAAATGTAAATTGTCCATAGTGGTGTGTAGGATAGTGTTGATGTGCGGGGAACGCTGGTCGGTACGGGCTCAGTGGGCCGAATCAAAGATATTATAAGCGAACAAGATAGACCCACCTCCTCCGAAATCAATGGACTGACGTGTAGTACGTGACGGAACGTCACGGCCGCCATTTCTTTATTCGACAAGCGCGACTTCCGGTATGCCACCCGCTGAGATCCAAAGCAAAGATTATAGAGCTCCTCTATAATCTTTTGATCCAAGCAAAGATCCTCGAGTATCTTGTAGCGGGAACTGCCCCCATCCTTGCGTAGTTTCCCTGGCATTGTATTGTGCAGTTTCCTTGTATTGCTTTAACACACGCCATGCACAAAATTACAATAACGTATCTATATTTTATATATTTATATGAATGTGTGTCTGTGTGTGAGAGGCAAGTTAGAGATAATAAAGTTTATCTCATGGATCAGAAGCAACTTTGATTTAAATAATACTATTAATTCATTTGCCTTGTAAGATATACATAAACCATAAGGCAATTATATATATAATTATATAGTATAATAATATTGCCTATTTATATATATATATTTATACACACATAATATACACATACATATATACACACATCTCAATAACACATACTACATACACACTAATACACTACATAGCCACATCAAATGCCAACATACATATGGATACATTTATATGCATGCATACACACATATATAAACATATATATCATACATATATACACATATAAATATACATGCATACACATACATGCATATATACACAACATATATATTTATCACTATGATCATTTTCCAACGATCATAGATTTACGATCAGTTCCTGTGGATTGGAGGATAGCTAATGCTATCCCACTTTTCAAGAAAGGAGCGTGAGAGAAAACGGGGAATTACAGACCAGTTAGCCCGACTTTGGTGGTGTGAAATATGCTGGAGTCAATTATTAAAGAGGTATAATGGGGCATTTGGATAACAGTAAAAGGATTAGTCCAAGTCAACATGGATTTATGAAAGGGAAATCATGTTTGACTAATCTTCTGGATTGTTTTGCCGCAAGGCTTGGTGTTGGGGCCGAAACGGTTTACCATATACATTAATGATTTGGAAAAGGGAATTAGGAGCAAAACTAATGCATACATACCTACATATTTAAATTCATCTGATACATTGGTCAAATAACATGGGCACCTTCTTGATTTTTTTAAGACATGGATTTTTTAAATGTGAATGTCTCATAGCAACACATTTGTGGGTCAGCAGTATTTATACCAACCCCCACAATTTCAAATAATTCTAAATTGCACTTCTTAAACAAGGAAAACAATTTTTATTTACATCATTTGGGTGGGGTTCAAGGTGGCTGTGTTGACTGAGTAATTATGAGACTGCCGGCAGTATCACTGTGAATGGCGGTGGCTGTGTGTTTTAATGCAAGTGTGAAAAGGAGAGTAAATTTAAAGAGACAATGTGAGAACCATCAGGGGTTCATCCAAGAAACCAATTTAAAGGCAAGGTTCCATCAATTACAGTATTTTAATTGAAAACATTACTCTTAATATTCTTCCTAATTAGGCTTTTTGTGTTCCTTCTTGAACCTTGTGTCTCCCAGAGCCTCTGGGGAGGTTCTGGAGATACAATACTCCAATCTTGAGGCAAATAACCATCTTTAAAACTGGCATTGCCTCTGCCTTTAATTCTACATTCTCCGAGGATGCTGGATGCCGCGACAATCTCCTGCAACAAGTACAGAAAGGCAGTCAATTGCAAAAAGATCAAAGAGAGGAAAGGAGTATGGAAGGGAAGGCTTTCAGAATCAGAATCAGATTTTATTTGCCAAGTATGTTTGCAACATACGAGGAATTTCATTGGCCAGGTCAGTCATACAATTAAAAGCAACAGCACTAAAAAACACATTTTAACACGGACATTCACCACAGTGACTCCTACACATTCCTCACTGTGATGTGAAGGCGAAATAAAGTTCAAGTCCCTTCCTTTTGTTTCTTCCTCGGTCGGGGGCCTCAAGCCCCCCGTTCAAACTCCGTTCAATGGTGAACTCCTCTTGGTCTCCAGGCCTATAGTGCTGCACAAATCACTGCACCACATGCATCTATTTATTCCCTTTTCACATGGTTCATGCAGCTGGATATTAACTTGCCGACATGGAAAGAGATGCAGTGAGCATTCAATAGTTCAGACTTGTGTTAGAGAGTAGTTAGAAAGTAGTGCGTTCGGCCGAACGCACTATGGGAACTTAACTTGCCCCCCTGCAGGAACTATACATCAGGAGGGTGCAACTCCAGAGCCAACAATATCATGAGAGACCCCTTCCCCCCCTGCAACGGACTGTTCCAGCTGCTACGGTAAGGCAAACGCCTCCGTTGCCATACGTGAGAACGGAGAGGTTGAGAAGGAGTTTCTTCCCAGAGGCCATTCGGACTGTAAACGCCTATCTCACCAGGGACTAACTCTACTGAACGTTTTTCCTTCCATTATTTATTATGTAAAAGAATATGTGTGTTATGATTGTGTTTATAGTTGTTTGGTTGTTTGTCTTTTGCACAAAAGTCCGCGAGCATTGCCACTTTCATTTCACTGCACATCTCGTATGTGTATGTGACAAATAAACTTGACTTGACTTGACATCTGGGTGAATGGGCTGCTTGATGGGCTGAGGGTAATCGAGATTGGCTGATTGTCGTTCTTTTGGAAGAACTGATGGAAGTTCTTATGGAAAAGCTGATGAATTGACTACGGATGAGCTGGTGGGCTCGAGGATTGCTGGATGAGTGTTCCAGAAACATAGAAAATAGGTGCAGGAGGAGGCCATTTGGCCCTTCGAGCCAGCACCGCCATTCATTGTGATCATGGCTGATCAGCCCCCAATCGATAACCCGTGCCTGCCTTCTCCCCATATCCCTTGATTCCACTAGCCCCTAGAGATCTATCTAACTCTCTCTTAAATCCACCCAGTGATTTGGCCTCCACTGCCCTCTGTGGCAGGGAATTCCACAAATTCACAACTCTCTGGGTGAAAACGTTTTTTCTCACCTCAGTCTTAAATGGCCCCCCCTCTGTTCTAAGACTGTGGCCCCTGGTTCTGGACTCGCCCAACATTGGGAACATTTTCCTGTATCTAGCTTGTTCAGTCCTTTTATTCATTTAATGTTTCTATAAAGATCCCCTTGCATCTAACAAGAGTGTTTTATTGTCATGTAGAACAATTTCCTACATCTAGCTTGTCTCAGATAGAACAATTAAATTCTTACTTTCAGCAGCACAACAGAATCTGTAAACATAGTACATTGTAAACAATATGATAAGATCCCCCTTATCCTTCTAAACTCCAGTGAATACAAGCTAGTCTTTTCAATCTTTCCTCATATGACAGTTCTGTTAGGTTATGTGATGGTTAGGGCAGGTTTAGAGGGGTATGGGCCAAATGCAGGCATGTGGGACTAGTGTAGATGGGGACATGTGGCCAGCGTGGGCAATTTGAGCTGAAGGGCCTGCTTCTACGCTGTGAGACTCTATGACTAGGTGATCTGTTGAGGCTGGTGGTATGCCATGAGGAACAATGGGCAATGGACCTTTGTAAACCACCACCTGGTTGAGTCTCCTTGAGTCACCATCGGCATTGATAACATCAGTTAAGGGTTGATGATCTGCAAAAAACAAGTTGGTCTCATTCTTGTTCTCTCATGCGATACAGGCAGCAGCTCTGAACTGCCTGTGTTTGCCCTCTTGGCTGTCTTGTCAAATTACGCTGGAGATTAGAGTCACCCCTGAAACAAACAGTGCCTTGTGATCCACAGGGGAAAAAAATAAAATCTAAATGCAGAACAATGGATGGTTTAAATCAAAGAAAATGATACAAAGAGGCCATTAGAGCAATACCGATCTAGGAAACTGACAGCAGATTTTACAATGCATTAAACCTCTCCCATTTTTATGAGATGCATTCCTGGAATATGTAGGAAGTTTATTGTAACCTAGTGCCCTAGTGGATTAAGGGCGGCATGGTGGTGCAGCGGTAAGTTGCTGCCTTACAGTGGGTTCTGTCTGTACAGAGTTCGTACATTCTACCCGTGACTGAATGGGTGTTCTCCGAGATCTTCGTTTCCTCCCACATTCCAAAGACATACGGGTTTGTAGGCTTGGTATAAGTGTAAATTGTCCCAGTGTGTGTAGGATGGTGTTAGTGTGCGGGGATCGCTGGTCAAAGCGGACGCGTTGGGCCAAAGGGCCTGTTTCCGCGCTGTATCTCTAAGAAATAGAAGCAAGGATAAGCCATCTAAGTTCACACCACCATCAGTAAGATTATTGTTGATCCTGCAACTCAACACCTTATTCCCACATTCTCTCCATTATCCTTCATCCTTTTCGTATTTGAAAAAAAATATCTCTCCTTTCAAGGACTCGACTTCCACCATCTCACGCGATAAAGAATTCCAAGATTCCCAGCCCTTGAGTGAAGAAACTGCTCCTTGTCTCATTACGAAATATCATGACCCATATTCTGAGACTTTGTCCCTCGTTCTAGATCACCAGACAAGCCGCAATTTCCACCCACGAGTCCAATCTAAACAGAGATAGACACAAAATGCTGGAGTAACTCAGTGGGTCAGGCAGCATCTCTGGAGAAATGGAATGGGTGACGTTGCAGGTCGGAAGCCTTCTTCAGACTGCGTTCTGACACTACTTCTTCTTCTTGTTGCGTATGGCGTTCACAGCCTAAAGTTGTAGGACAACTTGTTCTATTTGATCTTATTTGACTGTGCACACCGGGTTGATTGCATTTGTCGAAACAGGGCGGACCACGTGAAGGTTGCAATCTCCCACCCCGCGTTCTGACACCAAAGAGCAAAATGTCCAACGTAGATACAATAATAAATATATCGCCATTTGCATTAGTTTTGTGCAGTTAACAAATCACAATTTCACACAATGTACATAAGACGGCAGTTATTTGACAAATACTCTGCAGTTCGGTGCAGGAGATCTTGTCGACGAGTATTCTGGACCCACTGTTGACATCTGAAATTACAGGAGATATCATTTAGGATTAACTAATAAGAAAAAAGATGATCATACTACATGCCCTGAACAATGGATGATATATCACTTAAATTCAATTGTTTTCAGTTGTGTGGAGAGACCTGTATGTTGAAGATGCTTTTTGCCTCTAATAAGTCAATTTACCTTAAATGTATTAAAAAGAGCTTATTAAAATCTTCTTACAAAGACCATTAAGTATTTCTTTCTATCCTATTTTGGACCCAATGCATAGCAGAGCTGCCAACTCTCACGAAGAGGTAAGGGGGGAGAGAGGGAAGGGAGGTGAGAGAGGGAAGGGAGGGAGATCGAGAGAAGAGAGGGAGAGAGAGAGAGATCGAGAGAAGAGAGAGATCGAGAAGAGAGGGGAGAGAGAGATCGAGAGAAGAGAGGGGAGCGAGAGATCGAGATGGTAGAGAGAGATCGAAAGAGAGGGGAGAGAGGAGATCGAGAGAAGAGAGGGAGAAGGGGGGAGAGGGAGAGGGGGGGAGAGGGAGACGGGGGAGAGGGGAGAAGGTGGCAAAGGGTTGAGAGGTAGCAGGGGGAGAGGGAGAAGGGGGACAGGGAGAAGGGGGAGAGGGAATGGGACGATAGCACATTATACGCGCAGCCGTCCCATTCCGACCAAAGATTATAGAGCAGAGCTCCTCTAGTATCTTGATGCGGCCGCCGCCGCCGACCCCCGGCCCACCATTGCACCCAAAGTTGATAGAGCATAGTTGTATAATATTTGATTGCACCCTTCTTCACGGTGGGCTTGGGATCTTTGCTTGTGAGTCTCGACCAATTCGAGGGACATAACGGGTAACAGCCGCCGCGTTCTCGGACTTGAATCTGAGCTCGAAAAATCCCGTGGTCACTGGGCCGAATGTGTCCCGCGGGCCATATTTGGAGACCAATCCCCTACAAGAACAAAACCAAAAACGTACAGAAGTGTTAAAATTGTCTTTATTATTATGGTAAGTAAAGATCTATTAAAAATAAGTCTAATAACTTTCTAATGTACCGACAAACCTAGTTTCCCAATGGCCGTTGATGGGAGAACAGAAAATAACATTTTCACGACAGAATATCGACTGAAAATAATAATAATATTTTCTCACCTTTCTTTTTTATTGGGGAACCTAAAGAATGACAGGTCTGGTCGTTTAGATTTACGATTAGAACAATTGATAGCAGAGCAGTGATGTGAAGATTTAGATAAGGACGCCAATAAAATGGGGGAAGCCAATAAAATGCCTCAAAAAATGGCGTTGACAATCACACACGTCACACTACGCGTTTTTCGAGGAGTGGTCTATCTTGCTCTGCTATAAGATCTTTGATTTTAACATTTGATTTTAACCATCCACTTCCTGGTTTAAAACGCATTCCCATTCGCTGAAACTGCTGACGCCCTGCAGTAATTAATTGGAGCGCCGGAGGCTGAAGTGCATGGGATCAAGAGGTGAATGGATTGGGTAGTTTTCCACAGCGCACGCTGCCGTCTCGGGGAATGAATGTTATTTGGCTGCAAGTGTTGAGTGTTCAGTGGCCTGGCCGCTCCCAACTAATCTCACATGAGGGAGGGGTCAGCTAAACATTAAACTGCATCTGCCCACTCACCCAACCTGTCCTAGTCACCCTTCATCCTCGTAGCATCCTCCTCACAGTTCGCACTGCCACCCAGCTTTGTGTCATCTCCTCCCTTTCTCACCTCCTATCTCTGTCTCTCTCCCCTTCCCCCACTGACACATCGCCTCCATCCCTGACTCATTGGCCCCCGCCCCTCTCCCCGTCACTCTCCCCGCCTCCCTCGCCACCTCTCCCCGCCTCTCCCCTCTCCTCCCGCCCCGTTCCCCGCTTCTCCCGCCCCTCTCTCCGCTTCTCCCGCCCTTCTCCCCGCTTCTCCCGACCCTCTCCCCGCCTCCCTCGCCACCGAAGATCTTATAGCAGAGCAAGATGGGTTACTCTCACGCAAACGTGTAGTACGTTCATGGGCGGATTCATGGGCGATGAAAGATGAGATGAAGATTTAGATAAGGACGCCATGACAGCCCAATAAAATGCCCAATAAAATGGCGTCGACACTCACACACGTCATACTACGCGTTTTTCGAGGAGTGGTCTATCTTGCTCCTCTATAATCTTTGGGCCGAATGGCCTGTTTCCGCGCTGTATCTCTAAACCAAATTAAACAAATTACAAATCCAGGGCCAGACATGGCACAACAAATGTGAATAAAAGCATTACACCAAAATTAATTAAATATGCTACACATTTTTTATACAATTATGAAATTACAAATATAGTACCAGGAATTTTCATTATCAATCCCTTACAACAATGTCAAATTAATACACTAGATGGCAGTAAAATGCCATTACTTTTTAAAATTACAGTTAAAAAAATCCAGTTTA
The DNA here is from genome assembly GCF_010909765.2 of Amblyraja radiata. NCBI lineage: Eukaryota > Metazoa > Chordata > Chondrichthyes > Rajiformes > Rajidae > Amblyraja > Amblyraja radiata. The sequence goes on along the minus strand of NW_022630628.1, from coordinate 79,394 downwards.
CAACCCAGCGGTATGAATATTGATTCCTCTAGCACCGTAACCCCTGCATCCCCTCTCTCTCTGTCCCTTCCCCACACAAGTACTTCTACCAGCTTCAAAGCCGTCTTGTTGAGTCTCATTGTCTGTAACTCATTCGCATCCAGCCCGCAGCTAACATGGACATTTCTTCCCAATAACCCTTTCTGGCTTAAGCCCTCCCTTCACCACCTCCAGTTTAAATTCCATTTGGAATATTTTGGAGGACCAAGAAACCAAGAAACCAAGAACCAAGAACATAGAAAATAGGCGCAGGAGTAGGCGATTCGGCCCTTCAAGCCAGCACCGCCATTCAATATGATCATGGCTGATCATCAAAAATCAGTAACCCGTTCCTGATTTCTTCCCATATCCCTTGATTCCATTAGCACGAAGAGCTAGGTAGACACAACATGCTGGAGTAACTCAGCGGGAAAGGCAGCATCTCTGGAGAGAAGGAATCCCTTCTTTCCAGAGATGCTGCCTGTGCCACTGAGTTACTCCAGCATGTTGTGTCTACCTTCAATTTAAACCAGCATCTGCAGTTCTTTCCTAGCCGTAAGAGCTATATTTAACTCACTCTTGAATATATCTTGAATATATCCAGTGAATTGGCCTCCATTGCCTTCTGTGGCAGAGAATTCCACAGATTCACAACTCTCTGGGTGAAAATGTTTTTCCTCATCTCAGTTCTAAATGGACTACCACTTAGTCTCACACTGTGACACCTGTCACTGGACTCCCCCAACATCGGGAACATATTTCCAGCATCTAGCCTTTTTCTAACCACGGCCTATTCTCTTTATCATTGTTATTTTTTTGCATATCTTTCATTCATTTGTTTTATATCTCCCTCTATCACCATCTATATCTCTCGTTTCCCTTTCCCCTGACTCTCAGTGTGAAGAATGGTCTCGACCCGAAACGTCACCTATTCCTTTTCTCCAGAGAAGCTGTCTGACCCGCGGAGTTGTTCCAGCTTTATGTTCTCAAATATCTTCATTGTGTGAAGTTTTTAAAAATAACATCGAACATTGTTCTTAAGTCCATCTGAATGCTTTTATTTTTAAGCCGTTTAGATAACAGTGAGATCCTTGGGTTTAACAAACCCACTCCCCCTATGATGTGACACAAACCTCAGGAAAATCCAAGTGCGATAAATCCAAAGTAACAGGCAGTTATTTGGGATATGAAGCTGGGTCCAATCCCTTATGGGCCTGTACCACCTGGGCATCATTTGTGCGTCACGCAGGTGAAAGCAACAGGTGTCCTAAACTTTCTGAGGCGGAACTTTCATCATTGTTCAACTTCTGTCAAGGAGAAGTTGTACTTCACCCATGTTAGACCTCATTTGGACTACGCAGTTGCAGCATGGGACCCATACACAAATAAAAACATTTCTTCCATCGAACGTGTCCAAAGACAGGCAGCTCGATTGTTACTAATACCTATGAGAGAGAAGCGAGTGTCACCAAACTTCTGAATTCTCTGGGGTGGAAGGAACCCTCTCCAAGACAGACGTGAAGCTCACCGTTTGACCTGTTTTGACAAAATGTTAAATGGTCAGCCCGACATACATTACAAGACCTACACCAAACCCAAACCAATTAGGAGCAGACGAGGGCATTCGATCCAATTTGTTATCCCAGCAACAAAGACAGATATATACAGCAATTCGTTCTTCCCCCGCACAATTAAAGCATGGAATAATCTCCACCCAACTATAGTTACCCAACCAGATGCAACTAAATTTAATGTAGCTCTTTCTTCCCAATAACCCTTTCTGGCTTAAGCCCTCCCTTCACCACCTCCAGTTTAAATTCCATTTGGAATATTCTGGAGGACCAAGAAACTAAGAAGGATTTTTTTTTGTATTTTTATTTCAAGCAAACTACAGTAGTATAAACCGCGACAAAATAAATTTTGTGTACAACTTCTATTTTACATTTAACAAGAAAGAAATAGAACGAGAAAGAAAAAGAGTGGAGGAGGTAGTGATGTCAGACTCAGATTCAGATTCAAACTTTATTGTCATTGTGCAGTGTACAGTACAGAGACATCGAAATGCAGTTAGCATCTCACCCAGAAGAGCGAACATAGAATATGAGCAATAAATATATATACGTACATACAGTCGTAGTAGTGCATTTTTTCTGGGGGAGGAGTGTCCGGGGGTGGGGGGGGGGGGGGGGGGGGCGTGTCTGACAATCACCGAGGTACAGAGTTAAGTAATGTAACAGCCGCAGGGACGAAGCTGTTCCTGAACCTGCTGGTCCGGCAACGGAGAGACCTGTAGCGCCTCCCGGTTGGGAGGAGGGTAAACAGACTGTGGCTGGGGTGAGAGCAGTCCTTGGCGTTGCTGAGCGTCCTTCGCAGACATCGCTTGCTCTGGACAGACTCAATGGAGGGGAGTGAGGAACCGGGGATGCGTTGGGCAATTTTCACCACCCTCTGCAGTGCTTTCCGGATGTGTAAACTTCTGGACTGCCAGATGTGCAGACCAGGGGAGAGCAAGTGATAGCCTATAGAAAAATAAAGATGAAAACCCATCAAATAATTTTTTAAAAAGCGAGAAAATAGAAGAAAGAAAAGAGACAAGAAGAAAAAATGGGCCTTACGTGTGGATATACCTGCTACATATCTCACCACACCCATCACCCAGTTCGTGAATCGGTTTATTTCCAGAGTTGTGTTGCACCATACTACACTTGTAATTAATCAATAAAAGGAGACCATGTCGTTAAAAGTTGCTCTGATTTTCCTGCTAAGACGAGTCTCATATCTTCAAGATGTAGTGTCTCAGACACGCCGTGCGAGGATGTTGAGAATCCCAAAATCCTGGTGCGCCGCGCGCTATCACACGTCACTGCCTACGCCACCACGTCTCACCTTGCGCACGTCGTGCCTCGTGACCCATAAATGATTTCGCGTAAATGACGCGCAAATGACGCCCAAGTGGGACTGGCCCTTTAATCAACAAAAGCCTCCCGCTGCCTCGGCAAGGCCAGCAGTATAATCAAGGACGTCGCACCCTGGCCACTCCCTCTTCTCCCCTCTCCCATCAGGCAAAAGATCTAGATGTGAAAACGCACACCTCCAGATTAACTTTCCGTGCTGTATCTCTAAACTAAATTACACTAAAGTACTATTGGATGTGATGAACACGCTTTAAAAATCGATCTTGTGAAAGGCTGAAAATGAGCAAGGGATGAAGGAAATGGGATCCCTCCAAGTTTGGAGAGCATGGGAAATGGGGACCTCATTAAGGAGGGTGCAATCATCCTACCACAACTAGAAAGCAGCCCTGAACTGCTATCTACCTCATTGGTTACCCTCGGACTATCCTCGATCAGACTTTACTGGCTCTACCTTGCCCTAAACACAATTCCCTTATCACGTATCTATAAATGCCTCAATTAGAATCATGTATTGTCTTTCCACTAACTGGTTAGTATGTGACAAAAGCTTGTCACTGTACTTCGGTACATGTGACATGTGGTCTAGTCCACCCACCCAACCGGGAAGGCAAATTCAATGCTAGTATTTATATTAAGAGGACTGGAATACAAAAACCGAGATGTAATGCTGAGGCTCCAAATGGCGCTGGTCAGCCCACATTTGGAGTATTGTGAGCAAATTTGGACCCCATATCTGAGGAAGGATGTACTGGCTCTGGAGAGGGTCCAGTGGATGTTTACAAGAATGATTCCAGGAATGAGTGGGTTAGCATTTTATGAGCGCTTGACAGCCCTGGGCCTCCACTCGCTGGGGTTTAGAAAGTTGAGGGGGCACCTCATTGATACATACAGAATAATGAAAGGCATAGATAGGCAAAGGACGTGGAGAGGATGTTTCCACAGGTGGGAGTCTAGGACCAGAGGTCATAGCTTCAGAAATAGAGGGTGCTCTTTTAGACAGGAGGTGAGGAGGAACTTCTTCTCAGATCGGAGGAGGAGCCATCTTGGTGAACGGCTGCTAGCCAGCAGCCGTCCGTCTTAAATTCGTTTTTTTTAGTTTTTAGTGAATCCTGTTTTTTTGTTTGTAGGGGATATGGTCTTTTAATGTGGGGGGGGGGTAGGTGTTACTTTATTTATAGGTCCCTACCTGGTCGGTGTGGCAGCCTTTTTTCCGGGCTGCCCGTCGACCCGTCCTCGTGGCCTACCAGCGGGCTTGGAGCGCCGTTTCTTGGCGGGAATCACCCAGCACCTCGGCCTGGGTGGCGGCACAGCATTGGAGCGCTGGAGCGGAGCGGAGCGGAGCGGGCGATGCCTTGCCTGGGTCGCCGCGCTGGAGCTCTGGCGAGCTGGACCGCCGAGAGCAACATCTCCGGGCTGCGGGTTTGCGGAGCGGAGAGGCGGCAAGGCGGCAGTGCGGAGAGCGGGCGCCGACTTTTTCATCTGGAGCCTGGGAGCGCCAAACCGGCGCGGCCTTGTCGGCTTCGGCAGCCGCGGGCTCCAACCAAGAAGCGGCCGTTCCAAGTGGCCCAGCCGCCGAAAGGACTCTCCCGACGCCGGGGCAAGACCACCCGGTGAGAACGGCCAGGGACATCGGGCCTCCGTACAGGCAATTGCGGTGGCCTCAATAGGCCTGACTTTGGGGTGAACATGGGGTGGGGACTGGACATTGTGCCTTCCTCCACAGTGCTATCCACTGTGGGGGGATGACTTTTTTTTTTGTCTAATTGTAGTCCTGTAGGTCTGTGTCCAAGATGGCTGCCGTGAAGAGAGAGTGGACGCTGGCGCGCTTTGGCTGCCGCTGCTCTCTTTTCACACTGTGTTTTTGATTTTCTGTTTTTGGATTGAATTCTGTTTTTAATTTGTGTCACTGTGATGTCTTTAATTACTTGTTTTATTCCGATTATATGTTTTTATTCCGATTACTATGTAAGGTGTCCTTGAGATGTATGAAAGGCGCCCATTAAATAAAATTTATTATTATTATTATTATTCTTCAGTCAAAAGGGGGTGAATCTGTGGAACACATTGCCACAGAGGGCTGTGGGGATCAAATCAGTGGATATTTTAAAGGCAGAGATAGACAAATTCTTGATTAGAATGGATGTCAAGGGTTAATGTGAGAAGGCAGGAAAATGGGATGTGAAGGGGACAGATTGAATGGCGGAGTAGACCCGATGGGGCGAATGGCTTAATTCTACTCCTATAACCTGTGAACTTCCATCGACACTTCACTCAAGGCCACCAGCATTATCAAGGATGAGTCTCACCACGATCACACACTCTCCTCCCCTCTCCCATCTGGCAAGAGGTACAGAAGGTAGACACAAATATCTCCACATATGCTGCCTGACCCGCTGAGTTACTCCAGCACTATGTGAAAGGTCACCTATCCACGTTCTCCACAGATGCTGCTTGACCCGCTGAGTTACTCCAGCACTTTATATCTCTTTTGTTCGCGTAGATCTATTGCTTTGGAATAAACGGATGAAAGGATTTGTGGGGAGGCTGGAACAGTGGCCTGATGTGTTTTATTAACCGTTCGTGTGTTGCCTGGGTTTTATTAGGTCAAATGGCCAACTCCTGGTCATATGTTCAAGGTTTTTGAATACTTAGCTGTAAGGCAACACATTAGTGCAGCAGGTGGAACCGCTGCCTCACAGTCGTTGTTAAACGGCTTTGATTTGAACCACGGTGGCGCAGCGGTAGAGTTGCTGCCTCACAGCGCCGGAGACCCAGGTTCGATCCTGACTACGGATGCTTGTCTGTGCCAAGTTTGTACATTCTCCCCGTGATCTGCGTGAGTTTTCTCCGAGATCTTCGGTTTCCTCCCACATTCCAAAGACGTACTGGTTTGTAAGCTAATTGTCTTTGGTACAATTGTAAACGGGCCCCAGTGTGTGTGTAGGATAGTGTTAATGTGCGGGGATCGCTGGTTGGCGCCGACTCGGTGGGCTGAAGGGCCTGTTTCGGTGCTATATCTCTAAACTAAATTAAACTAGTGGCTTGTACAGTTGTATCAAATCCTGTACTTCGTACCCTCACGGACCCAGCAAATGAGCCAAACGTCTTCGTCAACACCCTGCCCATCCCTGGTGCAATTTACATGGAGCTGTGTGTCTGCATTCCAATGTCTCTCTCGCCTGCTAAAAATAGCACAGGGCGTAACTTTCCGTGCTGTATCTCTAAACTATGTTACACTAAAGTACTATTGGATGTGATTAATTTAAAATTCGATCTTGTGAAAGGCTGAAAGTGAGGAAGGGTTGAAGGAAATGGGATCCCTCCAAGTTTGGAGAGCATGGGAAATGGGAACCTCATTAAGGAGGGTGCAATCATCCTACCACAACTAGAAAGCAGCCCTGAACTGCTATCTACCTCATTGGTTACCCTCGGACTATCCTCGATCAGACTTTAATGGCTCTACCTTGCCCTAAACACAATTCCCTTAGCGCGTATCTGTAAATGCCTCAATTAGAATCATGCGTTGTCTTTCCACTGACTGGTTAGTATGTGACAAAAGCTTGTCACTTTACTTCGGTACATGTGACATGTGGTCTAGTCCACCCACCCAACCGGGAAGGCAAATTCAATGCTAGTATTTATATCAAGAGGACTGGGATACAAAAACCGAGATGTAATGCTGAGGCTCCAAATGGCGCTGGTCAGCCCACATTTGGAGTATTGTGAGCAAATTTGGACCCCATATCTGAGGAAGGATGTACTGGCTCTGGAGAGGGTGCAGTGGAAGTTTACAAGAATGATTCCAGGAATGAGTGGGTTAGCATTTGATGAGCGCTTGACAGCCCTGGGCCTCCACTCGCTGGAGTTTAGAAGGTTGAGGGGGCACCTCATTGATACATACAGAATAATGAAAGGCATAGATAGAGTGGACGTGGAGAGGATGTTTCCACTGGTGGGAGTCTAGGACCAGAGGTCACAGCCTCAGAATTAGAGGGTGGTCTTTTAGAAAGAAGGTGAGGAGGAACTTCTTTAGTCAGAGGGTGGTGAATCTGTGGAACACATTGTCACAGAGGGCTGTGGGGACTAAGTCAGTGGATATTTTTAAGGCAGAGAGAGACAAATTCTTGATTAGAATGGATGTCAAGGGTTATGGGGAGAAGGCAGGAAAATGGGATGAGAAGGGGGCAGATTGAATGGCAGAGTAGACAAGATGGGGCGAATGGCTTAATTCTACTCCTATAACCTGTGAACTTGAATCTCTTGTGGGACATCGCTGGGCTGTTGGGAGGCTTCCATTGGCTTCTTGCCACGAGATGGAGGATTCAGTGTGTCTCAGCTCTGTCCCACGCAGTAGGGATGAGTGCGGTGCCGTACCAAGGCAGGTCGCTGGGACTGTCCATCACTGTTGAGGAACGGCCGGGCTCTTCCTCAGTGGCGAAGTACACTTGCAGGATGACCACGGAGAGGAAGATGAGAAGCAACCTCTTGGCCAAGTCAGTCTGAGCAGGAAACAGCATCCTCACCTGTAAAACAGAGAGAAGCAGATGTTATTGCAGACAGTATTGGTCTTAATTGCTGCAGATTTAATTTCTACACATGCGACACACAAGGCATTGTATCGGGATGCATCACAGCCTGGTTTGGGAACAGCTCCATCCAAGTACACAATCAACTGCAGAGAGTTGTGGATCACCACGCAAACCAACCTCCCTTCCATCGACACTTCACTCAAGGCCACCAGCATTATCAAGGATGAGTCTCACCCCAATCACACATTCTCCTCCCCTCCCATCTGGCAAGGGGTACAGAAGAGGTACAGAAGATAGACACAAAGATCTCCACATATAGAAACATAGAAACATAGAAATTAGGTGCAGGAGTAGGCCATTCGGCCCTTCGAGCCTGCACCGCCATTCAATATGATCATGGATGATCATCCAACTCAGTATCCCGTTCCTGCCTTCTCTGCATACCCACTGATCCCTTTAGCCACAAGGGCCACATCTAACTCCCTCTTAAATATAGCCAATGAACTGGCCTCGACTACCCTCTGTGGCAGAGAATTCCACAGATTCACCACTCTCTGTGTGAAAAATGTTTTTCTCAACTCGGTCTTAAAGGATTTCCCCCTTATCCTTAAACTGTGACCCCTTGTTCTGGACTTCCCCAACATCGGGAACAATCTTCCTGCATCTAGCCTGTCCAACCCCTTAAGAATTTTATAAGTTTCTATAAGATCCCCCCTCAATCTTCTAAATTCTAGCGAGTACAATCCGAGTCTATCCAGTCTTTCTTCCTATGAAAGTCCTGACATCCCAGGAATCAGTCGGGTGAACCTTCTCTGTACTCCCTCTATGGCAAGAATACAATAGTACAAAGAATTGCTGAACCATTATACTGCACTGGCCTCAATTAGAGTCACGTATTGTGCGGGAAGGAACTGCAGATGCTGGTTTAAACCGAAGATGGACACAAAATGCTGGAGTAACTCAGCGGGACAGGCAGCATCTCTAGAGAGAAGGAATGGGTGACGTTTCGGGTCGAGACCCTTCTTCAGACGGACCCGAGACGTCACCCATTCCTTCTCTCCGGAGATGCTGCCTGTCCCGCTGAGTTACTCCAGCTTTTTATGTCCATCTAGGAGAGTGTACATAGAAAGTGACATCTCAGAGGATTAAGGGTGGAGGTGTACACAATCATGTGAGGAATAGATTGGGTGGAGGTAGTCTCTTTCCCAGAGTAGGGGAATGGAGAACCAGAGGACATATGTTTAAGGTGAGGGAGGAAAGAGTTAATAGGAACCTGAGGGGTATATTTTTGACCCAAAGTGTGGTGGGTGTATGGTGTACCTCCGGAGATCAACAATACAATACAATACAATTCAATTTATTGTCATTTGGACCCCTTGAGGTCCAAACGAAATGCCGTTTCTGCAGCCATACATTACAATCAAATAGACCCAAGACACAACATAATTTACATAAACATCCATCACATTGCTGTGATGGAAGGCCAAAAAAACGTCTCTCTCCACTGCACTCTCCCCCCCCCGATGTCAGAGTCAAAGTCAAAGTCAAAGCCCCCGGCGAGCGATGGCGATTGTCCCGTGGCCATTAAGCCACGCCGGGTGATGCAAGGTCGCACACCGGGTCTTGGTGTTAGAGCCCCCGGCGTGCGCTCGCAGAGACCCGCCGCCATTCCAAGCCGCGCGGGGCGGTGCTGTAAGGCCCCGCTCCAGGTGCTCTTCAACCCCGCAACTCGGGCGGGAGAAGTCGCCGCTGCGGAAGCCCTGAAAAGCGTCCGCCAAACCCGCAGTTGCAGCCATCGGAGCTCCGGGGGTCGGGTCGCAGCAGCGTCCACCACAGCTCCACCCGCTCTGGACTCGGCCAGCTCCGCGACGGTGAGGTGAGTAGTCGGCACCAGAGCCCCCGGTCTTCCTGTTGGAGGCCGCTCCTCGTTGCAGCCCCAACGACAACGGAAACCCGACAAAGAAAAGGTCGGGTCTCCCGTGCAGGGAGAGATTTAAAAGTTACCCCCAACCCCCCCACACCACCCCCACCCCCCCCCCCCCCCCCACACACATACCCCAACAAAAATAACAAAAACTACATAAAAACATAGACATAAAATAATAAAAACGCAGACGGACTGCAGAGGCCGCTGCTGACGAGAGTCGCGCCGCCTACCGCCCATGATCTTTGAGATAGGTGCCATTGTAGTATTTGAGAAGGTACATAGATAGGACAGGTTTAGGGAGATCAGTTTGGAGACAATGTTTCGGAAGGAACAGAATCTTGATTAGTACGTGTGTCAGGGGGTTATGGGGAGGAGAATGGGGTTGAGAGGGAAAGATAGATCAGCCACGATTGAATGGGGGAGGAGACATGATGGGCCGAATGGCCTTATTCTGCATTAAACATTATTCACTTATCTTGTAGCTGTACACTGTGAATGGCTGGATTGTAATCATGTAATCATGGTTAGCAGGCAACAGAAGCTTTTCACTGAACCTCGGTACACGTGACAATAAATACAATACAATAATACATCATTAGCCAAGACTGATTCCTGGGATGTCAGGACTTTCATATGAAGAAAGACTGGATAGACTCGGCTTGCACTCGCTAGAATTTAGAAGATTGATGGGGGATCTTATAGAAACTTACAAAATTCTTAAGGGATTGGACAGGCTAGATGCAGGAAGATTGTTCCCGATGTCGGGGAAGTCCATAACAAGGGGTCACAGTTTAAGGATAAGGGGGAAATCTTTTAGGACCGAGATGAGGAAAACATTTTTCACACAGAGAGTGGTGAATCTGTGGAATTCTCTGCCACAGAAGGTAGTTGAGGCCACAGTTCATTGGCTATATTTAAGAGGGAGTTAGATGTGGCCCTTGTGGCTAAAGGGATCAGGGGGTATGGAGAGAAGGCAGGTACAGGATACTGAGTTGGATGATCAGCCATGATCATATTGAATGGCGGTGCAGGCTCGAAGGGCTGAATGGCCTACTCCTGCACCTATTTTCTATGTTTCTATGCAAGTATGTTTTGCAACATTCGAGGTATTTCATTTGCCAAGTCAGTCATCATACAAATAAAAAGCAACAGACATACAAAATACATTTTAACATAAACGTCCACCACAGTGACTCCTCCACATTCCTCACTGTGATGGAAGGCGAAAAAAAAGTTCAATCTCTTCCCTTCTTTGTTCTCCTGTGGTCGGGGGCTTCGAGCCTTCCGTTGACGGGACGATCTTACTCCTGTAGCCGGCAGTGGGGCTCCTCGTCGGAGCGATCTGACCCCGGGTCGGGGCTGCTCGAACGACCTGCGGCTTCCACAGCTCCCGACTCGGTCTCTCCCGAGACTGCGAGCCCTGTGTGGTAAAATCCGCGGGTCGCGGTCCGAGCGATCCATACACCCACCACCCTCTGTGTGAAAAGATTACCCCTCAGTTCCAGATTAAATCTTTTCCCTTTCACCTTCTTCAAACTGATTGTGGTCGGGGGGGAAGGAGAAAGGTGGAGGAGAGGTGGGTGCGGGACAAAGCCTGGCGTTTGGGTGGCACGGTGACACAGCGGTAGAGTTGCTGCCTCACAGCGCCAGAGACCCGGGTTCAATCCTGACCACGGGTGCTGTCTGTACAGAGTTTGTACGTTGGCCCCGTGACCTGTGTGTGCTTTCTCCACGAGGTCCTGTCTCCTCCCACTGACCTCCAAAGGCGTACAGTTTTGCAGGCTAATTGGCTTTGGAAAAATCGTAAATTGTCCCTCGTGTGTGTAGGATAGTGTTAGTGTGCGGGGATCGCTGGTCGGCACGGACTCGGTGGGCCGAAGGGCCTGTTTCCGCGCTGTATCTCTAAACTAAACTAATACGATGATGCGCAAATGTGCAGGAAGGAACTGCAGACGCTGGTTTAACCGAAGATAGACACAAGATGCTGGAGTAACTCAGCGGGACAGGCAGCATCTGTGGAGAGAAGGAATGGGGAATCCCATTATTCTTGGCATAGCAACTAGCGTTGTATTTAAATGTATCACGTGTTACAAAGAGTCAGAAAGGTCAGGGGTCACAGGTTGCCGGGATGTAAAGGTCATAAGGTCATAAGTAATAGGAACAGAATTAGGCCATTCGGCCCATCAAGCCTACTCCGCCGTGGCTGATCTATCTCTCCCTCCTAACCCCATTCTCTGGCCTTCTCCCCAAAACCCCTGACACCCGCACTAATCAAGAATCTATCTATCTCTGCCTTAAAAATAATGCCGAGATTCGACTTGGCCTCCACAGCCTTCTGAGGCAAAGGTGCAAAGGGGCCTGTGGGATGGTGGTGCAGGATTGCCAACAAGTTCATCTGCAAGTTGAATCGGTAGACAATAGACAATAGGTGCACCTCTGATTCCTGGATTCTGTCCCCATTTAGGAAATAGTCTAGGCCTTTATTCCCACCACCAAAATGCATGACTCCACACTTTGCTACACTCTATTCCATCTGCCACTTCTCTGCCCACTCTCCCAACCTGCCCAAGTCCTTCTGCAAGAGTCCCTGCTCCCTCTGCACTACCTGCCCCTCCACCTGTTTCCGTATCATCCACAAACTTCAATCCCTTCATCCAAATCATGAATAAACTGCGTGAGTTGTAGCGGCCCCAGCACCGACCCTTGTGGAACGCCGCTGTGTCCGGCTGTTACACGCACGCCACGCTCCATACTCACCCGCCGAGGAGCGCGATGCGTAGGTTCTCCTTGAAGATGGGGTTGAGGACCAGTCCCTGGAGACCACCGGGAAGCTGCTGGGAATGCCAGAGACGGAGACCTGTCACGATGCCCATACAGTCATCATGGTCTCTGTGGGAGAGCGGGATAGATGATAGTCATTAGTATAGGTGGGGCCTGCAGATTTAGTTTAGAGATATAGCACAGAAACAGGCCCTTCGGCCCACCGACTAGGGTTGCCAACTGTCCCGTATTAGCCGGGACATCCGTATATTGGGCTAAATTAGTTTGTCCCGTACGGGACCGCCCTTGTCCCGTCCCGTATTTGACCGCTACTACTCGGGTCGAGGGGACTGTCAGGTCGTAGCGCCTCGCCCGTGGCCCCATCGGTCGGCAGCCCGGCCAGCTGTCCGACCTTCGGACCTTCGCTGACCGCCGACACCACCGCCGCCCCTCCTTCTCACGGGCGATCATCGGTTCGTGAGTTGGACGGGGCACCGGACGTTGCGCGCGGCCCCCGGGCCAAAACTCCTCAGCTGGCCCGCCGGCTGGGCTTTGTGTGCAGTCCAGCACCCGGGGCCAACTCATCATTCACCCAGCCACGGTCAACGAATTGTCTTAAATGACCTGCCCTTTATTCTAAGACTGTGGCCCCTGGTTCTGGACTCGCCCAACATTGGGAACATTCTTCCTGCATCTAGCTTGACCAGTCCTTTTATAATTTCATCCTGTCAAGTCTCAGTGAGGGGACAGTGAGGAAGTGTCTGCCAGGGAGATGGGCCCCGGCTCACCAGCTCGCTGAACCTCATCCTCAGAAGGAGGGGGGAGGGGGGCAAGGAGGTGGAAGGGGTGAAGGGGAACGACCGGCGTCAGCTCAGGACCTTCTTGGACGCCCTGGAGAAGGACTCTGAGACCCAGAGCAGCGTCGTTGATGCTGAGGGTGGAGGGACCAGTTGAACGTCACTTGTAGCCAGGGTCCGGAGGGCAAGGAGGACCGCCACTCCACCTCGGGTCCATAGGGGGATGGAGCAGCGGCTCTGCTGTCAGTCAGCGACCAGAGGACTGGTGATGGGATCTAGGGAGTGGGCAGGGCCGGAGATGTCCTGGTTGGGTTGCTCCTAGGCCTGGTCAAGCCGGCCATCCGCGAGTCACGGCCCAGGCGGAAGAGGGCGTTGCCCGAGCCAGATGCTCGCCCCCTTTACCAGGGTTACGTCCACGCCCGGGTGGCGTTAGAGAGCGACATCGTTGTACAGTAGTTATTTAGTATATTTGTCAGATTCAGATTCAGATTCAACTTTAATTGTCATTGTCAGTGTACAGTACAGAGACAACGAAATGCAGTTAGCATCTCCCTAGAAGAGGGACATAGGATATGAGCAATAAATAGATCTATTTACATGCATACAGTCATAGTGGTTTTCCTGTGGGAGGTGTGTCGGGGGGGGGGGGGGGGGGGTGATTGGCAGTCACCGAGGTACAGTGTTGAGCAGTGTGACAGCCGCAGGGAAGAAGCTGTTCCTGGACCTGCTGGTCCGGCAACGGAGAGACCTGTAGCGCCTCCCGGATGGTAGGAGGGTAAACAGTCTGTGGTTGGGGTGAGAGCAGTCCTTGGCGATGCTGAGCGCCCTCCACAGACAACGCTTGCTCTGGACAGACTCAATGGAGGGGAGCGAGGAACCGGTGATGCGTTGGGCAATTTTCACCACCCTCTGCAGTGCTTTCCGGTTGGAGACAGAGCAGTTGCCGTACCATACTGTGATACATTTGGTAAGGATGCTCTCGATGGTGCAGCTGTAGAAGTTCACCAGAATCTGAGGAGACAGATGGACCTTCTTCAGTCTCCTCAGGAAGAAGAGACGCTGGTGAGCCTTCTTGACCAGAGTTGAGGTATTGTGGGTCCAAGAGAGGTCATCGGAGATGTTGACCCCCAGGAACCTGAAGCTGGAAACACCTTCCACCTCCGTCCCGTTAATAAGGATTGTATCATCGTGGTTTGAAAATGTAATGTCTACATAATTTTGTGATTTGACACTGTGGTGTCACATTTTGTCTGTCACCACAGTTTAGAAACATAGAAACATAGAAATTAGGTGCAGGAGTAGGCCATTCGGCCCTTCGAGCCTGCACCGCCATTCAATATGATCATGGCTGATCATCCAACTCAGTATCCCGTACCTGCCTTCTCTCCATACCCTCTGATCCCCTTAGCCACAAGGGCCACATCTAACTCCCTCTTAAATATAGCCAATGAACTGGCCTCGACTACCCTCTGTGGCAGAGAGTTCCAGAGATTCACCACTCTCTGTGCGTGCGTGCGTGCGTGCGCGCGCGCGTGTGCGCGTGTGTGTGTGTGTGTGTGTGTGTGTGTGTGCGCTCGCTATAGTGGAGGTCCACAGATATAGATGTAGTTACACTACTGACCATCAGTGTGAGTGCTGGGACCTGCGCTACTGATTATAACGGAGTGATTTATTGTCCACACACAGGGGTAAGGCATGGGCTGACGACACCAGCCAACTGGGGCCGGACAAACACGCCCGAGACATCACCTCACTGGACAAGTACGCCATGGAGCGGTGGGAGGTGAGTCAGAGGCACTGCTACTGCCACACAGTTCAGTTTAGTTTAGAGATGAAGCGCGGAAACAGGCCCTTCAGCCCATCCAGTCCGTGCCGACCAGCGATCCCCGCACACTAACACTATCCCACACGCACTGGGGACAATTTACAATGATGCCAAGCCAATTAACCTACAAACCTGCACGTCTTTGGAGTGTGGGAGGAATCCGGAGCGCCCGGAGAAAACCCACGGGGAGAGCGTGGCCTACTCCTGCACCTATTTTCTATGTAACTATGTATCTATGAGCTCCGGTTTCCTCCCACACTCCACCCACACGCACAAGTTTGTAGGTTAATTGGCTGGGTGTAAATGTAAAATTGTCCCCAAGTGTGTGTAGGGTTGTGTTATGCCCCTGTCCCACTTAGGAAACCTGAACGGAAATCTCTGGAGACTTTGCGCCCCACCCAAGGTTTCCGTGCGGTTCCCGGAGGTTTTTGTCAGTCTCCCTACCTGCTTCCACTACCTGCAACCTCCGGCAACCACCTGCAACCTCCGGGAACCGCACGGAAACCTTGGGTGGGGCGCAAAGTCTCAAGAGGTTTCCGTTCAGGTTTCCTAAGTGGGACAGGGGCATAAGTTTGCGGCGATCGCTGGCCGGGAGGACTCGGTGGGTCGAAGGGCCTGTTTCCGCGCTGTATCTCTAAACCAAACTAAAATGAATGGCTGCGAGATTTCAGTCTCTGCTTGCTTCCAAACAAACTGGAGTGTACAGAGAACAGAGATGAGTGTTGATGGTTTTGTTAAGATCGGCTTGGCAGATTGTGCACATGATCAGGCCTGAATATCCCAACGTTTCAGAAACAGTTAGACAGGTACATAGACAGGACAGGTTTGGAGGGATATGGGCCAAATGCTGGCAGGTGGGACTAGTGTAGCTGGGACATGTTGGCCGGTGTGTGGGCAAGATGGGCCGAATGGCCTGTTTCCACGTTGAATCACATTTTTGACGCGATGATAAGTTTCTAAATAGGGAGAGAACCCAGTAATCGGAGGTGCAAAGGGCCTTGGGAATGTTGGTGCAGGATTCCCGAAAAAGTTAATCTGCAAATCAAATCAGTAATAAAGAAAGCAAACTCAATGCTGGCATTTATTTCAAGAGAGCTTGTGTACAGAGGCAGGGATGTAATGCTGAGGCTCTACAAGGGGCTGGTCAGGCCACGTTTGGAATATTGTGAGCAATTCTGGGCACCATATCTGAGGAAGGATGTGCTGGCTCTGGGGAGGGTCCAGAGGAGGTTTACAAGAATGATCCCAGGAATGAGTGGGTTAAACTAGGATGAGCGTTCTAAAATTTTGGAAAGGCCCTACGGCCCCCACAATCAAAATGTGGATTATAGAAATGACGGAGACCTTAAACGTGGAAAGAATCAGATTTTCCCTGTTGGACAAACAGGAATTATTCGTTGGAACATGGTCTCCTTTTATTGATTACTTAAAGGGTCAGAATGGTTCAGCACAGGAACCTGACTAGCACGCGGGCTAAAGAATGGATGAAATACTATACTCTGAAATGTACGAATATATCTCGAATGAAGTCTTTTTTATTTTAATAAATTTTTCCATTCTTCTTTAACTATCCTTTTCCCCTTTTTTTTTTTTGTTTTTTTTTTGTTTTTTTTTTTTTTGTTTTTGTTTTTGTTTTTCTTCTCTTTCTTTTCTTTCTTTACTTCATCTATCTCTTTAGTTCTATCTAGTTTAAAAAAAAAAAAAAAGGCAAAAAGTATTGGAGACAATGTAATAATAATTGACAATATTATCAATTTAAAAATGTAAGACTATGTAATGATGTAATTATGTAATTAGGTTATGTACCTATCTCCAATAAAAAATATTTTCAAAAAAAAAAAAAAAAAAAAAAAAAAAAATGAGCGTTTGACTGCACTGGGCCTGTACTCGCTGGAGTTTAGAAGAATGAGGGGGGACCCTCATGGAAATGTACAGAATAGTGAAAGGCTTGGATAGAGTGGATGTGGAGAGGATGTTTCCACTAGTGGGAGAGTCTAGGACCAGAGGGCACAGCCTCCGAATTAAAGGATGTTCTTGTAGGAAGGAGATGAGGAGGAATTTCTTTAGTTAGAGGGTGGTGAATCTGTGGAATTCTTTGCCACGGAAGGTGCTCCGGTTTCCTCCCACACTCCAAAGACGTACAGGTTTGTAGGTGAATTGGCTTGGTGTAAATGTAAAGAATTGTCCCCAGTGTGTGTAGGATGGTGTTAATGTGCGGGGATCGCTGGTCGGTGCAGACCCGGTGGGCCGAAGGGCCTGTTTCCGCGCTGTGTCTCTAAACTAAACTAAACTAAGGTTGTGGAGGCCAAGTCAATGGATATTTTTAAGGCAGAGATAGATAGATTCTTGATTAGTACGGGTGTCGGAGGTTATGGGGAGAAGGCAGGAGAATGGGGTTAGGAGGGAGAGATAGATCAGCCACGATTGAATGGCGGAGTAGACTTGATGTGCCGAATGGCCATTAGACAATAAGTACAGGAGTAGGCCATTAGGCCCTTCGAACCAGCACCGCCATTCAATGTGATCATGGCTGATCATCCCCAATCAGTACCCCGTTCCTGCCTTCTCCCCATATCCCCTGACCCCGCTATCTTTAAGAGCCCTATCTAGCTCTCTCATTAAAGTATCCAGAGAACCGGCCTCCACCGCCCTCTGAGGCAGAGAATTCCACAGACTCACAACTCTCTGTGTGAAGAAGTGTTTCCTCGTCTCCGTTCCAAATGGCAGACCCCTTATTCTTAAACTGTGTGTGGCCCCTGGTTCTGGACTCCCCCAACATCGGGAACATGTTTCCTGCCTCTAGCGTCTCCAAACCCTTAATGATCTTATATGTTTCCATAAGATCCCCTCTCATCCTTCTAAACTCCAGAGTGTACAAGCCCAGCCGCTCCATTCTCTCAGCATATGACAGTCCCGCCATCCCGGGAATTAACCTTGTGAACCTACGCTGCACTCCCTCAATAGCAAGGATGTCCTTCCTCAAATTAGGAGACCAAAACTGCACACAATACTCCAGGTGTGTTCTCACTAGGGCCCTGTACAACTGCAGAAGGACCTCTTTGCTTCTATACTCGACTCCTCTTGTTATAAAGGCCAACATACCATTTGCTTTCTTCACTGCCTGCTGTACCTGCATGCTTACTTTCATTGTGCTCCTAATTCTGCTCCTATCACTTATGACCTTCTGTGTCTTGTCTCTGCGCCCTTTCCAGCTTGATGGCATTTGCTGCTTGTTGTCCCGTGAGGACCTGCACTAATTATAGTCTAGACTGGAAGCCTGATCGCGACACGATATTTACGCTGGAAGAAATTAATGGCCGTCTATTAGATTGCAGATCGCTCCTCACTCCTGCTGTTCTGCCAGCGACCTCAATCAGTCCCCTTGCCCCGGGGAATGTACCCAGTGACAGTGTCTCACCTTGTCTCCCGTCCTGGCCTTCTGATCTCAAGGGCAGCTTTGTGGCGCAGTGGTAGAGTTGCTGCCTCACAGCGCCAGAGACCCAGCTTCCATCCCGACTACGTGTGCTGTCTGTACGAAGTTTGCACGTTCTCCCCGTGACCTGCGTGGGTTTTCTCAGAGATCTTCGGTTTACTCCCACACTTCAAAACTTACAAAATTCTTAAGGGGTCGGACAGGCTAGATGCAGGAAGATTGTTCCCGACGTTGGGGAAGTCCAGAACTAGTGGGTCACAGTTTAAGGATAAGAGGGAAGTCTTTTAGGACCGAGATGAGAAAATCATTTTTTACACAGAGAGTGGTGAATCTGTGGAATTCTCTCCCACAGAAGGTAGTTGAGGCCAGTTCATTGGCTATATTTATGAGGGAGATGTGGCCCTTGTGGCTAAAGGGATCAGGGCGTATGGAGAGAAGGCAGGGATGGGATACTGAGTTGGATGATCATCCATGATCATATTGAATGGCGGTGCAGGATCGAAGGGCCGAATGGCCTACTCCTGCACCTATTTTCTATGTTTCTATATTTCAATGTTTCAATGCAGATTTGTAGGTTCATTGGCTTGGTGTAAATGTAAAATTGTCCCTAGTGTGTGTGTAGGGTAGTGTTACAGTGCGGGGATCGCTGGTCGGCACGGACTCGGTGGGCCGAATGGCCTGTTTCCGCGCTGTATCTCTGAAACTAAACAAAACTAAACTGAAAACCCACGCAGGTCACGGGGAGTAGGTGCAAACTCCGTACAGACAGCACCCGTAGTCAGGATGGAACCCGGGTCTCTGGCGCCGTGAGGCAGCAACTCTACCGCTGCGCCACAGCGCCTCCTAGCGACTCTGCGCACTGAGTTCCAACAACAGATTATCTTGTGCTCGGGTCCGCAATAACCAACTTGACCTCCCGGTGGCTCAGCACTTCAACTCCCCCTCCCATTCCCCGTACGGCCTCTCTGTCCTGGGTCTCCTCCATGGCCAGAGTGAGCAACACCGGAAATTGGAGGAACAGCACCTCATATTCCGCTTGGGGAGTCTGCATCCTGCGGGCATGAACATTGAATTCTCCCAATTCTGTTATCCCTTGCTGTCTCCTCCCCTTCCTCAGCCCTCGGGCTCCTCCTCCTCCTTTTCCCTTCCTTCTCCCCGCCACCCCCTATCAGTCTGAAGAAGGGTTTCGGCGCGAAACGTTACCTATTTCCCTTGCTCCATAGATGCTGCTGCACCCGCTGAGTTTCTCCAGCATTTTTGTCTACCTTCGATTTTCCAGCATCTGCAGTTCCTTCTTAAACAGATTATCTGTGTCTGCAGCTTCCAGCATCTGCAGTCTCTTGTGTCTTCACGTTCTCCAGCTTATCTCCGCACTCAGTTTTGACCTCCAAGCTGCCAAGAGCAGAGGCGAGGGGTTCATATCGAGCTGAATCAATTCTCCTGTAACGCCAAACCAGATTTGCAAGTCTTTTTGATGTTTCTAAATGTAGCCCGGTGTCAGATATTGTTTGTTCTCTGTGCAACATCTTGGGACGTGTTGCTGCCTTAAAGCATCGACATCAGTACGAGGTGTAGATGTTTATGTTGTTTTACTATTGACCATGCAAGTAGTTCCCTCCTGGAGCCTCGTCTATCCTTGACCATCTCACAAACCAACCTCCCTTCCATTGTCTGACAAAGGGGCTCGACCCATTCCTTCCCTCCACAGATGCTGCCTGTCCCACTGAGTTACTCTAGCTTCCCTTCCATCGACTCCATCTACACCTCACGCTGCCTCGGCAAGGCCAGCAGCATCATCAAGGACCAGTCTCACCCCCGGCCACTCCCTCTTCTCCCCTCTCCCATCGGGCAAGAGGTACAGAAGTGTGAAAACGCACACCTCCAGATTCAGGGACAGTTTCTTCCCAGCTGTTATCAGGCAACTGAACCATTCTACCACAACCAGAGAGCAGTCCTGAACTACTATCTACCTCTTTGGTGACCCTGGGACTATCCTTGATCGGACTTTGCTGGCTTTACCTTGCACTAAACGTTATTCCCTTATCATGTTCATGATCAAGTGAGTTTATTGTCATGTGTCCCTGATAGGACAATGAAATTCTTGATTTGCTTCAGCACACAGAACATAGTAGGCATTGACTACAAAACACATGAATAAATAAACTGATAAAGTGCAAAATAACAGATAATGGGTTATTAATGTTCAGAGTTTTGTCCGAGCCAGGTTTAATAGCCTGATGGCTGTGGGGAAGTAGCTATTCCTGAACCTGGTCGTTGCAGTTTTCAGGCTCCTGTACCTTCTACCTGAAGGTAGCAGGGAGATGAGTGTGTGGCCAGGATGGTGTGGGTCTTTGATGATACTGCCAGCCTTTTTGAGGCAGCGTCTGCGATAGATCCCCTCGATGGAACGAAGGTCAGAACCGATGATGGACTGGGCAGTGTTTACTACTTTTTGTAGTCTCTTCCGCTCCAGGGCGCTTAAGTTGCCGAACCAAGCCACGATGCAACCGGTCAGCATGCTCTCTGCTGTGCACCTGTGGAAGTTAGAGAGAGTCCTCCTTGACAAACTGACTCTCCGTAATCTTCTCAGGAAGTAGAGGCGCTGATGAGCTTTCTTGATAATTGTATTAGTGTTCTCGGTCCAGGAAAGATCTTCAGAGATGTGTACGCCCAGGAATTTGAAGCTCTTGACCCTTTCAACCATCGACCCGTTGATATAAACGGGCTGTGGGTCGAACATCCTACTCCTTCCAAAGTCCACAATCAGTTCCTTGGTTATCGGTACACTGTGAACGGCTCGATTGTAATCATTGTATTGTCTTTCTGCTGGTAGACACAAAATGCTGGAGTAACTCAGCGGGACAGGCAGCATCTCTGGAGAGAAGGAATGGGTGACGTTTCGGATCGAGGCCCTTCTTCGGGGTCTTCCCGCTGAGTGGATAGCAGCAACAAAGAGCTTTTCACTGTGCCTCGGCACACGTGATTACAAACTAAACTGTAACTGGAATCTGATTTCCTTCTGAAAACTGTTCCCCCCTCACAACAGTGACCATAGAAACATAGACAATAGGAGCGGGAGTAGGCCATCCGGCCCTTCGAGCCAGCACCGCCATTCACTGTGATCATGGCTGATCATCCACAATCAGTACCCCGTTCCTGCCTTCCCCCCATATCCCTTGATTCTGTTACCTCAAGAGCTAAATCTGACTCTCTCTTGAAAACATCCACAGAAGGCAGTGGAGGCCAATTCACTGGATGTTTTCAAGAGAGAGCTGGATATTGTGCCTTGAAATATCCTTAGGCCGCATAAGGCAGGAGCCAAGTCAACATCGTCAGGTTTATAGTCATAAGCACAGGTATGGTGAGGCATAGATCATAAGGGATAGGAGTAGAATTAGGCCATTCGGCCTATCTAGTCAGCTCCGCCATTCAATCATGGCTGATCTATCTCACCCTCCTAACCCCATTCTCCTGCCTTCACCCCATAACCCCGGACACCCGTACTAATCAAGAATCTATCTATTTTGGTCTTAAACATGTCCACTGACTTGGCCTCTACTGTGGCAAAGAATTCCACAGATTCACCACCCTCTGACTAAAGAAATTCCCCCTCATCTCCTTTCTAAACAAACGTCCTTTAATTCTGAGGCTGTGACCTCTAGTCCTAGACTCTCCCACTGGTGAAAACATCCTCTCCACATCCACTCTATCCAAGCCTTTCACTATTCGGTACATTTCAATGAGGTCCCCCTTTTTTGTTTCGAAACTCCAGCGAGTGCAGGCCCAGTGCCGACAAACGCTCATCATAGGTTAACCTACTAATTCCTGGGATCATTCTTGTAAACCTCCTCTGGACCCTCTCCAGAGCCAGCACATCCTTCCTCAGATATGGTGCCCAGAATTGCTCACAATATTCCAAATGTGGCCTGACCAGCGCCTTATAGAGCCTCAGCATTACATGCCTGTTTTAGTATTCAAGCCGTCACAAAGTAAATGCGAGCATTGAGTTTGCTTTTTGTAGTTCGGCTTAGGTTTATGCTGAGGCAGCGTGAGTTATAAATGGAGTCTGTAGAAGGGAGGTTGGTTTGTGCGATGGTCTGGGCTGTGTCCACAACTCTCTGCGATTTCATGCGGTCCTGGATGGAGCTGTTACCAAACCAGGCTGTGATTCATCCCGAGAATAGACTCAAAAATAAACACAGCGGGACAGGCAGCATTTCTGGAGAGAAGGAATGGGTGACATTTCGGGTCGAGACCCTTCTTCAGGTAAAATGCTTTCTACGGCGCATCTGTAGAAGTTGGTGAGAGTTTTAGGGGACTTGTCGAACTTCCTGAGCCTTCTGAGGAAGTAGAGGCTTTGGTGTGTATTTTGGACATTGCTTCAATGTGGCTGGTCCTTAGGGATGCCAACTTTCTCACTCCCAAATAAGGGACAAAAAGGTCAAAATACGGGACAAATTCCCCACGGCAATTCGTTGACTGACTGGGCCGTGGCTGGGTGAATGATGAGTTGGCCCCAGGTGCTGGACTGCACACAAAGCCCAGCCGGCGGGCAAGCTGTGAGGAGTTTTGGCCCGGGTCCCGCCCGCACTGTCCATGATCCGATGATCGGCCGTAAGATGGAGGGGTGGTGGTGTCAATAGACAATAGACAATAGGTGCAGGAGTAGGCCATTCGGCCCTTCGAGCCAGCACCGCCATTCAATGTGATCATGGCTGATCATCCACAATCAGTACCCCGTTCCTGCCTTCTCCCCATATTCCCTGACTCCACTATCTTTATTTAACTCTCTCTTGAAAGCATCCAGAGAATTGGCCTCCACTGCCTTCTGAGGCAGGGAATTCCACAGACTCGCAACTCTCTGGGTGAAACCCGATGATCGGCCATGAGAAGGAGGGGTGGTGGTGTCGGCGGTCAGTGAAGGTCCGAAGATCGGACAGCTGGCCGGGCTGCCGACCGACCGACTGGGCCACGTGTGAGGCGCTGCTGCCGCTGCCGCCGCCGCCGCCGCTGCTGCTGCTGCTCTCCATGGGTTGCACTACGTCGGGACGGGTGAGGCGGGGTCCGACCCGACAGTCCCCTCGACCCGAGTAGCAGCGGTCAAATACGGGACAAGGGCGGACCCGTATGGGACAAACCAATTTAGCCCAATATACGGGATGTCCCGGCTAATACGGGACAGTTGGCAACCCTACTGGTCCTGGACAAGTTACTGGTGATGTTGACTCCTAAGTTGATGTTGGTAAGTTAGGCGTAGGTTTATGGTTGGCGTGGTGTACTGAGGTGGGGGCGTGTTGGTGTGCCTGGTGCCTCTACTCATTGCTGACTCTTCACCCACCCCCACCCACAGGTGATCCTGCATTTCATGGTGGGCTCACCCAGTGCAGCCGTCAGCCAGGATCTGTCCCAGCTCCTCATCCAGGCCGGGCTCATGAAGAGGTGAGTAATGCCGTGTACCAGCCCAGCCCAGTGTATGACCATGCACGCATACACACACACACACACACACGCGCATGCACACACACACACACACATGCACACGCATGCGCACACACATACACACGCACACACACGCATGCACACACACACATGCGCACACACACACGCGCACACGCATGCACACACACACATGCACACACACACACACGCATGCACACACGCACGCACACACACGCACAGACACACACACACACACACACACACACGTGCACACACACACACACGCGCACACACACACGCACGCACAGACACACACACACGCACGTGCACGCGCACACACACAGACACACACAGACACACACACACACACACACGCACGCACGCACGCACACGCACGCACGCACACGCACGCACACACACACACACACACACACACACACACACACACACACACACCCACCCCAGCAGGTCTGGCCCTCCCCCACTGTCTCCACATACTAGTGTTGCCAACTGCCCCGTATTAGCCGGGACATCCCGTATATTGGGCTGCATTGTTTTGCCCCGTACGGGACGGCCCTTGTCCCGTATTTCACCGCCACTACCAGATGCCCCTCCACGTACGTACTGATAAACCCATCGTGAATGGAAAATATCACAAGTGGAAAATGCCAACACCAGAGTGATCAGGGTTGGACCGCCAGGCACTTGTGGGTTTTCAATCTCCAGGTTATTTCCATCCCCCCCCCCCCCCCTCCCCACCCTCTCTCTCCTCTTCAGTCCTCTGCCTCTGGCAGTGTTTTTAATTTCCACGTTTTAATTATGAAATCTCTTTGGCCTCTCTGTGGTAATGTTCATTCTCTCCGCTCCAGTGAAGGGACAGAAGCCCCCTGTATCACATCTGCTGGCTTCCAGTTCCTGCTCCTCGACACCTCCTCCCAGCTTTGGTACTTCATGCTCCAGTACCTGCACACTGCTGAGGTAGGCAGCTGGCCAGGGAACTCTCACCCCCTCCCCCCCTCACCACACCCTCCCCCTTTCCCTCCACCCCATCTCCCCCCTCCCTCCACCCCCTCCCTCTCACCCCCTAATCCTTTCCCTCAACCCCCCTCCCTCCACCCCCATCTCCCCGCTCCCTCCACCCCCTCCCTCTGCCCCACCTCTCTCCCCCACCTCTCTCCCCCACCACCCTCTCCCCCAACTCTCTCTCCCCCAACTCTCTCTCCCCCACCTCTCTCCCCCACCTTTCTCTCCCCCAACCTCTCCTTCTCCCCCACTTCTCTCTCCCCCACTTCTCTCTCCCCCACCTCCCTCTCCCCCACCTCCCTCTCCCCCACCTCCCTCTCCCCCACCTCTCTCTCCCCCACCTCTCTCCCCTCATCTCCCTCTCCCCCACCTCTCTGTCTCTGTCCACATTGGTGAGGTGGGACAGACCCTTAACTCTACGGCTGTTGCCACCGGGACCCCCAGTGAGGGACGAACTTGTTGCTGATTCACCTCCTGCTTTATTTCCTGCAGACACGAAAGATGGACCTGGTTGAGATCCTGTCGTTTGTTTTCCAGCTGAGTTTCTCCACGTTGGGCAAGGTGAGCAGGGTGTCGTCTTGTTCCTGTACCCTGCACCCCCACCCCCACCCCCACACCCACCCACCCACCGTGGGAGGCGGGAGATAGAGAGAGAGGGGGCGCAGGGTTGCCAACTTTCCCACTCCCAAATAAGGGACAAATGGTCAAAATACGGGACAAATTCCCCGGTGGCAATTCGTTGACCGACTGGGCCGTGTCTGGGTGAATGATGAGTTGGCCCGGGTGCTGGACTGCAAACAAAGCCCAGCCGGCGGGCCAGCTGTGAGGAGTTTTGGCCCGGGTGCCGCCAGCACAGTCCAGCGCTCCGTCCAACTCACGAACCGATGATCGGCCATGAGAAAGAGGGGGGTTGCTGCTCTCTATCTCCCTCCTCCTCCTCCTCCTCCTATGCTGCCGCCTCCCCGTCTTCCTCCTCCTCCTCCTCCTCCTCCTCCTCCTCCCTCCTCCTCCTCCTCCTCCTCCTCCTCCTCCTCCTCCTCCTCCTCATCCTCATCCTCCTCCTCAACCTCCTCCTCCGCCTCCTCCTCCTCCTCCTCCTCCTCCTCCTCCTCCTCCTCCTCCTCCTCCTCCTCCTCCCTCCTCCGCCTCCTCCTCCTCCTCCTCCTCCTCCTCCTCCTCCCCCTCCTCCTCCTCCTCCTCCTCCTCCTCCTCCTCCTCCTCCTCCTCCTCCTCCTCCTCCTCCTCCTCCTCCTCCTCCTCCTCCCCTGAGGCGGGGTCCGATCCGACAGTCCCCTCGACCCGAGTAGCAGCGGTCAAATACGGGACATGGGTGGTCCCGTACGGGACAAACCAATTTAGCCCAATCTTTCTTATTAAAGGAACTGCAGATGCTGGTTTATCTTATAGATACAAAATGCAGGAGTAACTCCACGGGACTGGAGAGAAGGAATGGGTGACGTTTCAGGTCGAGACCCTTCTTCAGACTGAGAGTCAGGGGGAGAGGGAAACGAGAGATATAGACGGTGATGTGGAGAGATATAGAACAAATGAATGAAAGATATGTAAAAAAGTAACCGTGATCAAGGAGAGGTGGAGCCCACAATGGTCTATTGTTGGCAGTGGGCTAGGTGGTAACGAGATATACAGACAGTGAAACTCGACAGAACGACAATGAAACTAGTACGATGACTCGAGTGAGGATGCAAGAACGAGTTTAGTTTAGTTTAGAGATACAGTGCGGAAACAGGCCCTTCGGCCCACCGAGTCCGTGCCGACCAGCGATCCCCGCTCACTAACACTATCCTACACACAAGTGTGACAGTTTACATTCACACCAAGACAATTGATCTACAAACCCGCACGTCTTTGGAGTGTGGGAGAAAACCCACGCAGGTCACGGGGAGAACGTGCAAACTCCGTACAGACAGTACATTAGCAAACTTGCAGATGACACAAAGCTGGGTGGCACTGTGAACTGTGAGGAGGATGCTATGAGAATGCAGGGTGACTTGGATAGGTTTGGGGAGTGGGCAGATGCATGGCTCCCCCTCTCTCTCCTCCCCTCTCTCCCCCTCTCTCTCACCCTCTCACCCTCTCCCCCCCAGGATTATTCGGTGGAGGGGATGAGTGAGTCGCTGTTGACCTTCCTGCAGCATCTGCGTGAGTTTGGGCTGGTCTTCCAGAGGAAGGTACGGGGAGACACAGCGTGAATTGGGGGGGGGGGGGGGGTATTCTGGGGGGGGGGGGGGAGGGGCAGGGGGTGAGACACTGAACGGGGAGAGCAATACATCTCTCTCTTCTCTCTAAACCGTCCCTCTCTCTCCCCCTCCCCTCTCCCCCTCTCTCCCACTCCCCCCCTCTCCCCCTCTTACCCCCTCTATCTCCCTCTCTCCCCACTTCCCTCTCTCTCCCCTCTCTCTCCCCCCTCTCTCCCCCTCTCCTCTCTCCTCCCTCTCTCTCTCCCCCCCCTCTCCCCCCTTTCTCCCCCCACTTCTCTCTCCTCCCTCTCCCCTCTCTCTCCCTGCCCCGGTTCCAGCGTAAGTCTCGGCGGTTCTACGCCGACACGGTTGGCCATAGAACCTGGCGCTGGGTGTGACGGCAAGCGCGGTGGATGTTCACCGGCAGGGTTCATCGTGGTGGAGACCAACTATCGTATCTACGCCTACACCGGTCATGTGCAGTCCTGTGTTGTGTGGTGTGTGTGTTGTGTGTGTGTGTGTGTTGTGTGTGTGTGTGTGTGTTGTGTGGTGGTGTGTGTGTGTGTGTGTGGTGTGTGTGTGTGTGTGTGTGGGGTGTGTGTCGATGTGTGTGTGTGGTGTGTGTGTGGGTGTGGTTTGTGTGTGTGGGTGTATGTGTGTGATCGTGGTCTGTGTGTGTCTCTGTGTGTGTGTGTGTGTGATCTATGTGTGTGTGTGTGTGATCTGTGTGTGTGTGTGTCTCTGTGTGTGTCTGTGTGTGTGTGTGTGTGTGTGTGTGTCTCTGTGTGTGTGTCTGTGTGTGTGTGATCTGTGTGTGTGTGTGATCTATGTGTGTGTGTGTGTGTGTGCGCGCGTGTGTGCGTGTGCCTGTGTGTGTGTGTGTGCCTGTGTGTGTGTGTGATCTAAGTGTGTGTGTGTGTGATCTATGTGTCTGTGTGTGTGTGATCTAAGTGTGTGTGTGATCTATGTGTGTGTCTGTGTGTGTGTCTCTGTCTGCGTGTGTGTCTCTGTGTGTGTCTGTGGGTGTGTGTGTCTGTGTGTGTGTGTGATCTATGTGTGTGTGTGTGTGTGATCTATGTGTGTGTGTGTGTGGGTGTGTGTGTGTGATCTATGTGTGTGTGTGTGTGTGTGTGATCTATGTATGTGTGTGTGATCTATGTGTGTGTGTGTGTGATCTATGTGTGTGTGTGTATGTGTGTGTGATCTATGTGTGTGTGTGTGTATGTGTGTGTGATCTGTGTGTGTGTATGTGTGTGATCTATGTGTGTGTGTGCGCGTGTGTGTGTGATCTATGTGTATGTGTGTGTGTGTGTGTGTATGTGTGTGTGTGTGATCTATGTGTGTGTGTGTGTGCCT
>NW_022630628.1:0-50678 GCF_010909765.2 Amblyraja radiata | reverse complement strand
TTAAGGCAGCAACATGTCCCAAGATGCTGCACAGAGACAAACAATATCTGACACCGGGCTACATTAGAAACATCAAAAGGCTTGCAAATTGGTTTGCGTTACAGGAGAATTGATTCAGCCGATATGAACCCCTCGCCTCTGCTCTGGCAGCTTGGAGGTCAAAACTGAGTGCGGAGATAAGAGGAGGAACGTGAAGACACAAGAGACTGCAGATGCTGGAAGCTGCAGACACAGATAATTTGTTTAAGAAGGAACTGCAGATGCTGGAAAATCGAAGGTAGACAAAAATGCTGGAGAAACTCAGCGGGTGCAGCAGCATCTATGGAGCTGAGGGAAATAGGGAACGGTTTCGGGCCGAAACCCTTCTTAGACTGATAGGGGGTGGTGGGGGAGGAGGAAGGGAAAAGGAGGAGGAGGAGCCCGAGGGCTGAGGAAGGGGAGGAGACAGCAAGGGATAAAGAATTGGGAGGAATTCAATGTTCATGCCCGCAAGATGCAGACTCCCCAAGCGGAATATGAGGTGCTGTTCCTCCAATTTCCGGTGTTGCTCACTCTGGCCATGGAGGAGACCCAGGACAGAGAGGTCGGATGGGAAATGGGAGGGGGAGTTGAAGTGCTGAGCCACCGGGAGGTCAGGTTGGTTATTGCGGACCCGAGCGCAAGATAATCTGTTGTTGGAACTCAGTGCGCAGAGTCGCTAGGAGGCGCGGTGGCGCAGCGGTAGAGTTGCTGCCTCACAGCGCCAGAGACCCGGGTTCCATCCTGACTACGGGTGCTGTCTGTACGGAGTTTGCACCTACTCCCCGTGACCTGCGTGGGTTTTCAGTTTAGTTTAGTTTAGTTTAGAGATACAGCGCGGAAACAGGCCCTTCGGCCCACCGAGTCCGTGCCGACCAGCGATCCCCGCACTGTAACACTACCCTACACACACACTAGGGACAATTTTACATTTACACCAAGCCAATGAACCTACAAATCTGCATTGAAACATTGAAACATAGAAACATAGAAAATAGGTGCAGGAGTAGGCCATTCGGCCCTTCGATCCTGCACCGCCATTCAATATGATCATGGATGATCATCCAACTCAGTATCCCATCCCTGCCTTCTCTCCATACCCCCTGATCCCTTTAGCCACAAGGGCCACATCTCCCTCATAAATATAGCCAATGAACTGGCCTCAACTACCTTCTGTGGCAGAGAATTCCACAGATTCACCACTCTCTGTGTAAAAAATGATTTTCTCATCTCGGTCCTAAAAGACTTCCCTCTTATCCTTAAACTGTGACCCACTAGTTCTGGACTTCCCCAACGTCGGGAACAATCTTCCTGCATCTAGCCTGTCCGACCCCTTTAGAATTTTGTAAGTTTTGAAGTGTGGGAGTAAACCGAAGATCTCTGAGAAAACCCACGCAGGTCACGGGGAGAACGTGCAAACTCCGTACAGACAGCACACGTAGTCGGGATGGAAGCTGGGTCTCTGGCGCTGTGAGGCAGCAACTCTACCACTGCGCCACAAAGCTGCCCTTGAGATCAGAAGGCCAGGACAGGAGACAAAGTGAGACTCTGTTATTGGGTACATTCCCCAGGGCAAGGGGACTGATTGAGGTCGCTGGCAGAACAGCAGGAGTGAGGAGCGATCTGTAATCTAATAGACGGCCATTAATTTCTTCCAGTGTAAATAACGTGTCGCGATCAGGCTTCCCGCCTAGACTATAATTAGTGCAGGTCCTCACGGGACAACAAGCAGCAAATGCCATCAAGCTGGAAAGGGCGCAGAGACGAGACACAGAAGGTCATAAGTGATAGGAGCAGAATTAGGAGCACAATGAAAGTAAGCATGCAGGTACAGCAGGCAGTGAAGAAAGCAAATGGTATGTTGGCCTTTATAACAAGAGGAGTCGAATATAGGAGAAAAGAGGTCCTTCTGCAGTTGTACAGGGCCCTAGTGAGACCACACCTGGAGTATTGTGTGCAGTTTTGGTCCCCTAATTTGAGGAAGGACATTATTGCTATTGAGGGAGTGCAGCGTAGGTTCACAAGGTTAATTCCCAGGATGGCAGGACTGTCATATGCTGAGAGAATGAAGCGACTGGGCTTGTACACTCTGGAGTTTAGAATAAGAGGGTATCTTATGGAAACATAAGATCATTAAGGGCTTGGACACGCTAGAGGCAGGAAACATGTTCCCGATGTTGGGGGAGTCCAGAACCAGGGGCCACACACAGTTTAAGAATAAGGGGTCAGCCATTTAGAACAGAGACGAGGAACACCTCTTCTCACAAAGAGTTGTGAGTCTGTGGAATTCTCTGCCCCAGAGGGCGGTGGAGGCCGGTTCTCTGGATACTTTAATGAGAGAGCTAGATAGGGCTCTTAAAAATAGCGGGGTCAGGGGATATGGGGAGAAGGCAGGAACGGGGTACTGATTGGGGATGATCAGCCATGATCACATTGAATGGCGGTGCTGGCTCGAAGGGCCGAATGGCCTACTCCTGTACTTATTGTCTATTGGCCATTCGGCCCATCAACTCTACTCTGCCATTCAATCGTGGCTGATCTATCTCTCCCTCCTAACCCCATTCTCCTGCCTTCTCCCCATAACCTCCGACACCCGTACTAATCAAGAATCTATCTATCTCTGCCTTAAAAATATCCATTGACTTGGCCTCCACAACCTTAGTTTAGTTTAGTTTAGAGATACAGCGCGGAAACAGGCCCTTCGGCTCACCAAGTCTGCGCCGACCAGCGATCCCCGCACATTAACACCATCCTACACACACTGGGGACAATTCTTTACATTTACACCAAGCCAATTCACCTACAAACCTGTGCGTCTTTGGAGTGTGGGAGGAAACCGGAGCACCTTCTGTGGCAAAGCATTCCATGGATTCACCACCCTCTGACTAAAGAAATTCCTCCTCATCTCCTTCCTACAAGAACATCCTTTAATTCGGAGGCTGTGCCCTCAGGTCCTAGACCCTCCCACTAGTGGAAACATCCTCTCCACATCCACTCTATCCAGACCTTTCACTATTCTGTACATTTCAATGAGGATCCCCCCTCATTCTTCTAAACTCCAGCGAGTACAGGCTCAGTGCCGACAAACGCCCATCATAGGTTAACCCACTCATTCCTGGGATCATTCTTGTAAACCTCCTCTGGACCCTCCCCAGAGCCAGCACATCCTTCCTCAGATATGGTGCCCAGAATTGCTCACAATGACCTGACCAGGCCTTATAGAGCCTCAGCATTACATCCCTGCCTCTGTACACAAACTCTCTTGAAATAAATGCCAGCATTGAGTTTGCTTTCTTTATTACTGATTTGATTTGCAGATTAACTTTTTCGGGAATCCTGCACCAACATTCCCAAGGCCCTTTGCACCTCCGATTACTGGGTTCTCTCCCTATTTAGAAACTTATCATCGCGTCAAAAAAGTGATTCAACGTGGAAACAGGCCATTCGGCCCATCTTGCCCACACACCGGCCAACATGTCCCAGCTACACTAGTCCCACCTGCCAGCATTTGGTCCATATCCCTCCAAACCTGTCCTGTCTATGTACCTGTCTAACTGTTTCTGAAACGTTGGGATAGTCAGGCCTGATCATGTGCACAATCTGCCAAGCCGATCTTAACAAAACCATCAACACTCATCTCTGTTCTCTGTGCACTCCAGTTTGTTTGGAAGCAAGCAGAGACTGAAATCTCGCAGCCATTCATTTTAGTTTGGTTTAGAGATACAGCGCGGAAACAGGCCCTTCGACCCACCGAGTCCTTGCCGACCAGCGATCCCCGCACACTTATGCCCCCTGTCCCACTTAGGAAACCTGAACGGAAACCTCTGGAGACTTTGCGCCCCACCCAAGGTTTCCGTGCGGTTCCCGGAGGTTGCAGGTGGTTGCCGGAGGTTGCAGGTAGTGGAAGCAGGTAGGGAGACTGACATAAACGTCCGGGAACCGCACGGAAACCTTGGATGGGGCGCAAAGTCGCCAGAGGTTTCCGTACAGGTTTCCTAAGTGGGACAGGGGCATAACACAACCCTACACACACTTGGGGACAATTTTACATTTACTCCCAGCCAATTAACCTACAAACTTGTGCGTGTGGGTGGAGTGTGGGAGGAAACCGGAGCTCATAGATACATAGATACAAAGAAAATAGGTGCAGGAGGAGGCCATTCGGCCCTTCGAGCCTGCACCGCCATTCCAGAATGGCAGGGAGCGCTGCACTGGCAGCAGCCTGTTGGCAGCTTGTCCGTTTTTTTTCATTTTTTTATTTTTTTAGTATGTTTAAAAGTCTGTGTTTAATGTTTCTTTGTGTGTTATGTGTGGGGGGTGGTGTGGGGGGGGGGGGGGGGGGGGTAAGGGGGAAACCGTTTTGGCCGCCTCTTCCATGGAGAGGCGAATTTTTTCAGGTCGCCTCCCCCGTGGCCTAACAGCAAGGATCGGAGCGGCCTTTCCCGGAGACGCACCCGGGGCTTCAGCGGCGGGCGCAGCGTGGACTCTCGGCGCGGAGCGGGTGAACCCTCGCTGGAGGGGAGCGCTCCGTTACGCTGGCCCGCGGCAGCCGGCAGCCTGAAGCCGCAGCCTGAAGCCGCGGTCTGCAGAACTCCAGCTGGTGCGGCGTCTACAGCCCGGGATCTCACGTGGAGGACCCGGGGGGAAGAAGAAGCTTCCACCGCCGGCCCGCGTCCGTCTTCTACCGCGGGCGCGGCATGGACTTACCATCTCCCCTGGAGGGGAGCTTCGACCGCCGGCCCTGCAGACTGCGGTGCTTCCGGCTGCGGCACGGCAGGTACTTTAAAACTTTGACCGCCGGCCTGCGGCCTACACCAGCCTGAAGCCGCGGTCTCTGGCTGGGAAGAGCCGATCCTGGACTCACCTTGACTTTGACTTTGTCCCTTACCATCTGGACGCCCGCAGCAACGGCTGTGGAGGGTGGTGGTCCCGACCACGGGGGAAAATGGAGGAGGACTGGCCAAGCTCTGTGCCTTCCACCACAGTGATGAATGCTGTGGTGGATGTTTGTGTAAAATTTTTATTGTGGTTGTGTTCTTTATTATTGTACCGCTGCTGGCAACCCAAATACCACCGACCTTGGTTGTGTGGCAATTAAATTATTTCAATTTCCATACATACCTTAAAAAATCAAAAGCCAATTTCAACATAATACACATTAGACTCGTTCGAAAAGGGATAGGAAGAAGCCTATGCTTGTCAAGTCCTACCCCCATTCTTCACCATTAACAAATGCAAAATTCAATAAAATAAACTAAACAGACAATTCAAATAAAACTACTCCAATCAAGCTATTAAGAAAAAAAGAACAAAAAAGAACAAGCACCATTAACATCTGTGAGATTTACATTCTCCTTCCTCATTACTGTACTTTTCAAAGATATATCTTTTGTGCATTTTTTTAAATTGCATTATATTCATACTTTGTTTAATTGTTTCGTCAAGACCATTCCACAAAACCACCCCACAAATGGAAATACACATACTTTTTAAATTGGTCCGAGCATAATGCTGTTTCAAGTTTAGTTTCCCTCTAAAGTTATAACCCCCCTCTCTGTCTTTGAACAGTTTTTGTATGTTTACAGGTAGCAGTTTATTTTTTGCTTTATAAATTATTTGTGCAGTCTTAAATTCTACCAGATCCTTTATCTTTAAGGTGTGTAATTTTAAATACATTATATTGGTGTGTTCATGATATCCTACATTGTTTACTCTACGAATAGCTCTTTTTTGTAGTGTGCTTAGTGATTGTAAGGTGGTTTTGTAGGTGTTGCCCCATACTTCCACACAGTAATTTAAATACGGTAACACAAGTGAGCTGTACAGAATATACAGTGCTCTCTCATTCAAAACATGCCTTGCTTTCCCCATCACTCCAATACTCCGTGCTACTTTTGCTCTCACATGTTTTATATGGGGTTTCCAGCAGATTTTGTGATCAAGAATCACACCCAGAAATTTATTTTCATACACTCTTTCTATTTCAACATTATTTATCATTACTTTTACTTGTGTATTTATTTTGCGTTTTCCAAACAGCATAAGTTTGGTTTTGTTTAAATTTAATGATAATTTATTCAAATCAAACCATGTTTTTAGTTTACTCATTTCTGCTGTGACCACCTCCAAAAGCTGCTGCAAATTGTCCCCATGACAGAACATATTAGTGTCATCTGCAAATAACACAAATTTCAAGAGGTTTGACACCCTACATTATATCATTAATATACAAAATAAATAATTTGGGGCCCAAAGCCGACCCCTGTGGGACTCCACAAGTTATTTCTAAGCATGTTGATTTGCAGTCCCCTATTTGCACAAACTGATGTCTTTTACTTATGTAGATTCTCATCCACTCTAGTACAACCCCTCTGATTCCATACTTTTCCAGTTTTTTGATTAGCAAATGATGATCAATTGTATCGAATGCTTTTTTCAAATCTATAAATACACCCACTGCATATGTCTTGTTATCTATAGAACTGGTAGTGTCTTCAATTAACTCCATTAATGCCATGGATGTCGATCTGTTTGACCTGAATCCATATTGACTATCAACTAGCAATTCGTGCTTCTCGATAAAGTTATCTAATCTACTTACATACAGTTTTTCTAATATTTTTGAGAACTGAGAGAGTAACGACACCGGCCTATAATTTGTAAATTGATTTCTGTCTCCAGCTTTGTATAGTGGGATGACTTTGGCAGTTTTCATTTTACATGGAAATACACCAGTTTTGAAAGATAAATTGCAAATATAAGTTAAGGGTTTTACAATTACTAACAATGTCAATAATCTCCTTTTCATCAGCTGCTTTCAAAAACATTGAGTTTGGGTTGCTGTCTAACAAATCCACAACCTTCACCTCTCCTTCTTCTGACTGTGGATTATCGATTTCTTCTGCCAGTTTTGGTCCCACACTTACTAAAAAATCGTTAAATCCATTAACCACATCATTCATATCGCTTACAGTTGTATCATTGTCTTTAAAATACTGAGGGTAATTTATATTCATTGATCCATTCCTGATAATATTATTTAACACATTCCATATGCCCTTGATACTATTTTTTATTATCGTTTAATATTTTATTATAATAATCTTTCTTACATATCCTCATAATACTAGTCAATTTGTTTTTGTATCTTTTGTATTTACTTTCTGCTTCTATAGTTCTGAATTTTATGAATTCTTTATACAAGATATTCTTTTTTGTGCATGCATTTTGTAGTCCTTTTGTCATCCATGGCCTATCTATATATTTTTGCTTCTTGTTGTGTTGTTTCAAAGGACAGTGTTCATCATATAATGATTTAAATATTACCAGGAATGTTTCATACGCTTTGTTGGTATCAGTCTCTTTAAACACTTGTTTCCAATTTTGGGTCAGTAATACATTTCTAAATTTATTTATAGATTCTTCTGTTCTTACTCTCCTGTATCTAATCTTATTAACATCCTTACACTTAACATAATCACAAACAAACATTACAAAAACCGGCAGATGGTCACGGATGTCATTTAGTAGTAACCCACTCTTTATGCTGTTGTCCATACTGTTTGTAAATATGTTGTCTATTAGAGTTGCACAGTCAGATGTTATTCTACTTGGTTTGGTGATAAGTGGGAAAAAACTCATACTGAACAATACATCGATAAATTCATCAGTCTGTTTGTGCTTGTTGGGATTTAAGAGATCTAAATTAAAATCCCCACAAATAAACACAACTCTGTGATCTTTCTTGGCAAACAATCTTTCCATACTATTCTTGAATATTTCAATATTGGAACCAGGTGCTCTGTATACACAACTTACAATTACATTTCTCTTTTTTTCCAGGTAGATTTCTACAGTAATAATCTCCATCACATCATCAATATTAGTTGTCATATTTTCCACTATTTTATAATTTAATCTTTTATCTACATACAAAGCCACCCCTCCTCCTTTTTTATTTTTCCTATATATGTAATTCAGTTCATATCCATTTAACTCAAAATCCACACCCTTTTCAGTACTAAGCCAGGTCTCAGATATGGCTATCACATTGAATGGTTTGTTTAGATGACTTAAGTAATCTTTGATGTTGTAAACATTTGCATATAAACTTCTGCTATTGAAATGAATTATTGACATTCCATGATCTGATTTTATGTTCATGTTGAATTGATCTTCAGAGTAATAACAGTAGTTATTGTTTATATTGTTAAGAAAATTATTTTCAGGGTCAATATCTTGTTCAAAATCATGCATATTATGATCAGTGAATTTAAATGATTTAAAGTTCCAACCATTACAGTCATCATTGTCCCTTTCATTTCCAGCTGTTGTCAAGTTTAAACAGTCAAACTCTTCACAAGAGTCCATGGTCATAATAGTTCAAGTCAATCACACTGATAGACACAGTCACTGTCTTTCCGCTGACTGGATTGTCGGCAAAAATGCTTTTCACTGTACCTCGATACACGTGACAATAATCAAAACTCACCTGAACAAAACTAAACTATTTCGTCCTATGTAGATTATTGCAAAATATGTGAAGGGGACACAGATTAATAGTTGAAAGGTGGAGGAATTGAGGTGTAAAGGGAACTCACACTGAACAGAAATAGGTGCGAGTTTAGATCAGTCAATAGACAACAGACAATAGACAGTAGGTGCAGGTCTTCAAGCCAGCACCGCCATTCAATGTGGTCATGGCTGATCATCCACAATAAGTACACCGTTCCTGCCTTCTCTCCATACCCCCTGATCCCTTTAGCCACAAGGGCCACACCTAACTCCCTCTTAAATATAGCCAATGAACTGGCCTCAACTACCTTCTGTGGCAGAGAATTCCACAGATTCACCACTCTCTGTGTAAAAAATGATTTTCTCATCTCGGTCCTAAAAGACTTCCCTCTTATCCTTAAACTGTGACCCCTTGTTCTGGACTTCCCCAACATCGGGAATAATCTTCCTGCATCTAGCCCGCCCAACCCCTTAAGAATTTTGTAAGATTCTATAAGATCCCCCCTCTGATGTTATATCAGAGCTGGGCCATGCAGGGTTAATGTCAGGGTCCTTCAGCATAGGAAGACCAGTGGAAATCGAGCCGACTTTCACAGAGAAGATGAATGTGTTCCACGCAGTAACAGACTATTCGCTTTCCTACTTTTTATGCAGCGATCGCGCATCCGTCACCTCAAAACACAATATTCTCTCCAGGTCCCCTATTTTATTGGAGACATTATTTTACCAGCAGTTGTTCAGTTGATATTTAACCACCGCTTCACAATCTACTCAGAGATAATTTATACATTCCCATTTCATTTCTGCCCTTCCTTAGACTGCGCGGCGCTCGGCCGCCCGGTTCCTGTAATATTCGTTAGCCCTTGCTGTCTCCTCCCCTTCCTCAGCCCTCGGGCTGTCTCTTCCCATCCCCCAGCCCTCGGGCTCCTCCTCCTCCTCCCTTTCCCCTCCTTCTCCCCGCCACCCCCGATCAAAGATCACAGAGGAGCAAGATAGACCACTCCTGGAAAAACGCGTAGTGTGACGTGTGTGATTGTCAACGCCATTTCTTGAGGCATTTTATTGGGCTTCCCCCACACTGTCATGGCGTCCTAATCTAAATCTTCACATCACTGCTCTGCTATCAATTGTTCTAATCGTAAATCTAAACGACCCGACCTGTCATTCTTTAGGTTCCCCAATAAAAAAGAAAGGTAAGAAAATATTATTATTATTTTTAGTCGATATTCTGTCGTGAAAATGTTATTTTCTGTTCTCCCATCAACGGCCATTGGGAAACTAGGTTTGTCGGTACATTAGAAAGTTATTAGACTTATTTTTAATAGATCTTTACTTACCACAATAATAAAGACAATTTTAACACTTCTGTACGTTTTTGGTTTTGTTCTTGTAAGGGATTGGTCTCCAAAATATGGCCCGCGGGACACATTAGGCCTGAGTGACCACGGGATTTTTCGAGCTCAGATTCAAGTCCGAGAACGCGGCGGCTGTTACCCATTATGTCCCTCGAATTGTCGAGACATCACAAGCAAAGATCACAAGCCCGCCGTGAACAAGGGTGCAATCAAATATTATACAACTCTGCTCTAGCATCTTTGGGTGCAATGGTGGCCGGGGGGTTCGGCGGCGGCGGCGGCCGCAATCAAAGATACGAGAGGAGCTCTGCTCTATAATCTTTGGTCGGAATGGGACGGCTGCGCGTTATAATGTGCTATCGTTCCACTCCCTCTCCCCCTTCTCCCTCTCCCCCCTTCTCCCTCTCCCCCCTTTTCCCCTTCTCCCTCTCCCCCCCTCTCCTTCTCCCTCTCTTCTCTCGATCTCTCTCTCCCCTCTCTTTCGATCTCTCTCTTCTCTCGATCTCTCGCTCCCCTCTCTTCTCTCGATCTCTCTCTCCCCTCTCTTCTCTCGATCTCTCTCTCCCTCTTCTCTCGATCTCTCTCTCTCTCCCTCTCTTCTCTCGATCTCCCTCCCTTCCCTCTCCCTCCCTTCCCTCTCTCCCTCCCTTACCTCTCCGTGAGAGTTGGCCGCTCTGCTATGCCTTGGGTCCAAAAGAGGATAGAAAGAAAATACTTAATGGTCTTTGTAAGAAGATTTTAATAAGCTCTTCTACATTTAAGGTAAATTGACTTATTAGAGGCAAAAAGCATCTTCAACATACAGGTCTCTCCACACAACTGAAAACAATTGAATTTAAGTGATATATCATCCATTGTTCAGGCACGTAGTTATGGTCATCTTTTTTCTTATTAGTTAATCCTAAATGATATCTCCTGTAATTTCAGATGTCAACAGTGGGTCCAGAATACTCGCCGACAAGATCTCCTGCACCGAACTGCAGAGCATTTGTCAAATAACTGCCGTCTTATGTACATTGTGTGAAATTGTGATTTGTTAACTGCACAAAACTAATGCAAATGGCGATATATTTATTATTGTATTTACGTTGGACATTTTGCTCTTTGGTGTCAGAACGCGGGGTGGGAGATTGCAACCTTCACGTGGTCCGCCCTGTTTCGACAAATGCAATCAACCCGGTGTGCACAGTCAAATAAGATCAAATAGAAGAAGTTGCCCTACAACTTTAGGCTGTGCACGCCATACGCAAGAAGAAGAAGTGTCAGAACGCAGTCTGAAGAAGGCTTCCGACCTGCAACGTCACCTATTCCTTTTCTCCATAGATGCTGCCTGACCCACTGAGTTACTCCAGCATTTTGTGTCTATCTCTGTTTAGATTGGACTCGTGGGTGGAAATTGCGGCTGGTCTGGTGATCTAGAACGAGGGCCAAAGTCTCAGAATATGGGTCATGATATTTAGTAATGAGACAAGGAGCAGTTTCTTCACTCAAGGGCTGGGAATCTTGGAATTCTTGATCGCGTGAGATGGTGAAAGTCGAGTCCTTGAAAGGAGAGATATTTTTTTTCAAATACGAAAAGGATGAAGGATAATGGAGAGAATGTGGGAATAAGGTGTTGAGTTGCAAGATCAACAATAATCTTACTGATGGTGGTGTGAACTTAGATGGCTTATCCTTGCTTTTATTTCTTACAGAGACACAGCGCGGAAACAGGCCCTTTGGCCCACCGCGTCCGCATTGACCAGCGATCCCCGCACACTAACACCATCCTACACACACTAGGGACAATTTACACTTATACCAAGCCTACAAACCTGTATGTCTTTGGAGTGTGGGAGGAAACCGAAGATCTCGGAGAACACCCATTCAGTCACGGGGAGAATGTATGAACTCTGTACAGACAGCACCCACTTTAAGGCAGCAACTTTACCGCTGCACCACCATGCCGCCCTTAATGCACTAGGTTACAATAAACTTCCTACATATTCCAGGAATGCATCTCATAAAAATGGGAGAGGTTTAAATGCATTGTAAAATCTGCTCTCAGTTTCCTAGCTCTAATGGCCTCTTTGTATCATTTTCTTTGATTTAAACCATCCATTGTTCTGCATTTAGATTTTATTTTTTCCCCTGTGGATCACAAGGCACTGTTTGTTTCAGGAGTGACTCTAATCTCCAGCGTAATTTGACAAGACAGCCAAGAGGGCAAACACAGGCAGTTCAGAGCTGCTGCCTGTATCGCATGAGAGAACAATTATGAGACCAAAGGTACACAAAA
This sequence comes from Amblyraja radiata, assembly GCF_010909765.2. NCBI lineage: Eukaryota > Metazoa > Chordata > Chondrichthyes > Rajiformes > Rajidae > Amblyraja > Amblyraja radiata. Next base: position 38,513 of record NW_022630628.1, on the reverse strand, counting down.
TTGCTGGGGAAACTCAGCGGGTGCAGCAGCATCTATGGAGCGAAGGAAATAGGCGACGTTTCGGGCCGAACCCCTTCTTCAGACTTAACACAAAAGATTTCAGTCTGAAGAAGGGTTTCGGCCCGAAACGTCGCCTATTTCCTTCGCTCCATAGATGCTGCTGCACCCGCTGAGTTTCCCCAGCAATTTTGTGTACCTTCGATATTCCAGCATCTGCAGTTCCCTTTTGAACAAGAATGAGACCAACTTGTCTTTTGCAGATCATCAACCCTTGACTGATGTTATCAATGCCGATGGTGACTCAAGGAGACTCAACCAGGTGGTGGTTTACAAAGGTCCATGCCCATTGTTCCTCATGGCATACCACCAGCCTCAACAGATCACCTAGTCATAGAATCTCACAGCATAGAAGCAGGCGCTTCAGCTCAACTTGCCCACGCTGGCCAACATGTCCCATCTACACTAGTCCCACATGCCTGCATTTAGCCCATACCCCTCTAAACCTGTCCTAACCATCAAATAACCTAACAGAACTGTCATATGAGGAAAGATTGAAAAGACTAGGCTTGTATTCACTGGAGTTTAGAAGGATGAGGGGGACTTATCATATTGTTTACAGTGTACTATGTTTACAGATTCTGTTGTGCTGCTGAAAGTAATAATTTAATTGTTCTATCTGAACAAGCTAGATGTAGGAAATTGTTCTACATGACAATAAAACACTCTTGTTAGATGCAAGGGGATCTTATAGAAACATATAAATGAATAAAAGGACTGAACAAGCTAGATACAGGAAAATATTCCCAATGTTGGGCGAGTCCAGAACCAGGGGCCAGTAGAACAGAGGGAGGCCATTTAAGTCTGAGGTGAGAAAAAACGTTTTCACGGGTTAACGATTGGGGCTGATCAGCCATGATCACAGTGAATGGCGGTGCTGGCTCGAAGGGCCAAATGGCCTCCTCCTGCACCTATTTTCTATGTTTCTGGAACACTCATCCAGCAATCCTCGAGCCCACCAGCTCATCCCGTAGTCAATTCATCAGCTTTTCCATAAGAACTTCCATCAGTTCTTCCAAAAGAACGACAATCAGCCAATTTCGATTACCCTCAGCCCATCAAGCAGCCGCTTAATTCACCCAGAAGTCAAGTCAAGTCAAGTTTATTTGTCACATACACATACGAGGTGCAATGAAATGAAAGTGGCAATGTTCGCGGACTTTTGTGTAAAAGACAAACAACCAAACAACTATAAACAATCATAACACACATATTCTTTTACATAATAAATAATGGAAGGAAAAACGTTCAGTAGTGTTAGTCCCTGGTGAGATAGGCGTTTACAGTCCGAATGGCCTCTGGGAAGAAACTCCTTCTCAACCTCTCCATTCTCACCGTATGGCAACGGAGGCGTTTGCCTGACCGTAGCAGCTGGTACAGTCCGTTGCAGGGGTGGAAGGGGTCTCTCATGATATTGTTGGCCCTGGAGTTGCACCTCCTGATGTATAGTTCCTGCAGGGAGGCAAGTGAAGTTCCCATAGTGCTTTTGGCCGAACGCACTACTCTAACTAATCTCTAACACAAGTCTGAACTATTGAATGTTCACTGCATCTCTTTCCATGTCGGCAAGTTAATATCCAGCTGCATGAACCATGTGAAAAGGGAATAAATAGATGCATGTGGTGCAGTGATTTGTGCAGCACTATAGGCCTGGAGACCAAGAGGAGTTCACCATTTAACGGAGTTTGAACAGGGGGCTTGAGGCCCCCGACCGAGGAAGAACAAAAGGAAGGGACTTGAACTTTATTTCGCCTTCCATCACAGTGAGGAATGTGTAGGAGTCACTGTGGTGAATGTCCGTATTAAAATGTGTTTTTTGGTGCTGTTTCTTTTAATTTTATGACTGACCTGGCCAATGAAATTCCTCGTATGTTGCAAAACATACTTGGCAAATAAAATCTGATTATGATTCTGAAAAGCCTTTCCCATACTCTTTCCTCTCTTTGCTCTTTTTGCAGTTGACTGCCTATCTGTACTTGTAGCAAGAGATTGTCGCGGCATCCAGCATCCTCGGAGAATGTAGAATTAAAGGCAGAGGCAATGCCAGTTTTAAAGATGGTTATTTGCCTCAAGATTGGATTATTGTATCTCCAGAATCTCCCCAGAGGCTCTGGGAGACACAAGGTTCAAGAGGGAACACAAAAAGCCTAATTAGGAAGAATATTAAGAGTAAGATTTTCAATTAAAATACTGTAATTGATGGAACCTTGCCTTTAAATTGGTTCTTGGATGAAACCCTGATGGTTCTCGCATTGTCTCTTTAAATTTACTCTCCTTTTCACACTTGCATTAAAACACACAGCCACTGCCATTCACAGTGATACTGCCCGGCAGTCTCATAATTAGAGTCAACACAGCCACCTTGACAGCCACACAAAATGATGTAAATAAAAATTGTTTTAATTGTTTAAGAAGTTCAATTTAGAATTATTTGAAATTGTGGGGGTTGGTACAAAATACTGCTGACCCACAAATGTGTTGCTATGAGACATTCACATTTAAAAAATCCATGTCTCAAAAAAAGCAAGAAGGTGCCCATGTTATTTGACCAACTTATCAGATGAATTTAAATATGTAGGTATGTATGCATTAGTTTTGCTCCTAATTCCCTTTTCCAAATCATTAATATATATGGTAAACAGTTGCGGCCCCAACACCAAGCTTTGCGGCAAAAAAATCCAGAAGATTAGTCAAACATAATTTCCCTTTCATAAATCCATGTTGACTTGGACTAATTCTTTTACTGCTATCCAAATGCCCCATTATTACATCTTTAATAATTGACTCCAGCATCTTTCACACCACCAAAGTCGGGCTAACTGGTCTGTAATTCCCCGTTTTCTCTCACGCTCCTTTCTTGAAAAGTGGGATAGCATTAACTATCCTCCAATCCACAGGAACTGATCGTAAATCTATTGATCGTTGGGAAATGATCATATGTATAAATATATATGTATGTGTATATATGCATGTATATGTGTATATATGTATGTATCTATATGTGTGTATGTATGCATATAAATGTATCCATATGTATGTATGCATTTGTATGTGTGCATATGTATGTGTATACGTATGTATGTATGTGTATATATGTATGTGTGTATATATGTATGTGTATATATATGTATGTGTATAAATATATATATATGCATATCTTTATTATTACTATATAATTATATATATAATTGCCTTTATGGTTTATGTACATCGTCTTACAAGACAAATGAATTAATAGTGATTATTTAAATCAAAGTTGTTTCTGATCCATGAGAATAAACTTTATTATCTCTAACTTGCCTCTCACACACAGACACACATTCATATAAATATATATACGTTAAATTTAATTTTGTGCAGTGTATGTTAAAGCAATACAAGGGAAACTGCACAATACAATGCAAGGGAAACTACGCAAAGGAGGGGGCTGTTCCCGCTACAAGATACTCGAGGATCTTTGCTTTGGATCAAAGATTATAGAGGAGCTCTATAATCTTTGCTTTGGATCACAGCGGGTGGCATACCGGAAGTCGCGTGTCGCATTAAGAAATGGCGGCCGTGACGTTCCGTCACGTACTACACGTCAGTCCATTGGATTTCGGAGGAGTGGTCTATCCTCCGCTATAATATCTTTGCCCCCGATCAGACTGAAGAAGGGGTTCGACCCGAAACGTTACCTATTTCCTTCGCTCCATAGATGCTGCTGCACCCGCTGAGTTACTCCAGCATTTTTGTCTACCGCCCGTAATATTCGGACTCGTTTAACGAGTTACCAGCCGCTTGCTGCTGTGAAATCAGTGGGAGATTGCCAGAGGCTCTTCGCCCGGAACACTCGCAGCAAAACAACATTATCCAACAGTCTTTAAGAAAGCACCGCAGATGCTGGAAAAAAATCGAAGGTAGACAAAAATGCTGGAGAAACTCAGCAGGTGAGGCAGCATCTATGGAGCGAAGGAATAGGCGACGTTCACGGTTAATCAGTATGAAGAAGGGTCTCGACCCGAAACATCAGCTTTTCATTCTCTCCATGCAGCTTCACCCACTGAGTTTCTCCAGCATTTTTGTTTACCTCCTATTATTCAACACAGAATCAATTCCCCGCGCACTGCAGCGTGCGGCGTAGTAGACAACTGCGGTTCTGTGCGGGTTGGCAGCTTCCTGAAGGGGGGAGGAAGTGGTCGGAGTTAAAATGGCTTCGAAACACCAGATCCAGAGTATAACCGAAGACGCGATTTGTCCCATTTGCCTGGATTTCTTCACCAATCCGGTTACACTGGAGTGCGGGCACAACTTCTGCCGCTCCTGTATCACACAGAGTTGGGACAAGGAGGAGAGAAACTCCTGCCCGGAATGTAGAGAGGAATTTACAGACCGCACCCTCATTGTGAATTGGGCCTTGGCGAGTCTGTCTGAGAAAGCTAGAGAATTGAGCCTGAACACGGAAAGGAAAGAACTTCAGTGCGAGGAACATCAGGAAGAACTGAAGCTGTTTTGTGAAACCGACAAGAAGCTGATCTGCCTGATCTGCCGAGACGCGCGGGAACACAACTCTCACAGTTTCCTGCCGATTAAAGAAGCCGTTGAAAGCTACAAGGTAAAAACAAACAGAATTTCATTATCAGAATTTCCTTTCTGCATTTTGCGGAACGCGCTCCCTTGGCGATTGTTCGGTTCACACAGACTCCCACCCAAAACCAGCCCTTTGCCCAGTCACTTAATAATAATAATAATAATAATACATTTTATTTTTGGGCGCCATTCAGAAATCTCAAGGACATAGAAACATAGAAATTAGGTGCAGGAGTAGGCCATTCGGCACTTCGAGCCTGCACCGCCATTCAATATGATCATGGCTGATCATCCAACTCAGTATCCCGTACCTGCCTTCTCTCCATACCCTCTGATCGCCTTAGCCACAAGGGCCACATCTAACTCCCTCTTAAATATAGCCAATGAACTGGCCTCGACTACCCTCTGTGGCAGAGAGTTCCAGAGATTCACCACTCTCTGTGTGAAAAAAGTTCTTCTCATCTCGGTTTTAAAGGATTTCCCCCTTATCCTTAAGCTGTGACCCCTTGTCCTGGACTTCCCCAACATCGGGAGCAATCTTCCTGCATCTAGCCTGTCCAACCCCTTAAGAATTTTGTAAGTTTCTATAAGATCCCCTCTCAATCTCTTAAATTCTAGAGAGTACAAACCAAGTCTATCCAGTCTTTTTTCATAAGACAGTCCTGACATCCCAGGAATCAGTCTGGTGAACCTTCTCTGCACTCCCTCTATGGCAATAATGTCCTTCCTCAGATTTGGAGACCAAAACTGTATGCAATACTCCAGGTGTGGTCTCACCAAGACCCTGTACAACTGCAGTAGAACCTCCCTGCTCCTATACTCAAATCCTTTTGCTATGAAAGCTAACATACCATTCGCTTTCTTCACTGCCTGCTGCACCTGCATGCCTACTTTCAATGACTGGTGTACCATGACACCCAGGTCTCGCTGCATCTCCCCTTTTCCTAGTCGGCCACCATTTAGATAATAGTCTGCTTTCCTGTTTTTGCCACCAAAATGGATAACCTCACATTTATCCACATTATACTGCATCTGCCAAACATTTGCCCACTCACCCAGCCTATCCAAGTCACCTTGCAGTCTCCTAGCATCCTCCTCACAGCTAACACTGCCCCCCAGCTTAGTGTCATCCGCAAACTTGGAGATATTGCCTTCAATTCCCTCATCCAGATCATTAATATATATTGTAAATAGCTGGGGTCCCAGCACTGAGCCTTGCGGTACCCCACTAGTCACTGCCTGCCATTGTGAAAAGGACCCGTTTACTCCTACTCTTTGCTTCCTGTTTGCCAGCCAGTTCTCTATCCACATCAATACTGAACCCCCAATGCCGTGTGCTTTAAGTTTGTATACTAATCTCTTATGTGGGACCTTGTCGAAAGCCTTCTGGAAGTCCAGATACACCACATCCACTGGTTCTCCCCTATCCACGCTACTAGTTACATCCTCGAAAAATTCTATAAGATTCGTCAGACATGATTTACCTTTTGTAAATCCATGCTGACTTTGTCCAATGATTTCACCATTTTCCAAATGTGCTGCTATCCCATCTTTAATAACTGACTCTAGCAGTTTCCCCACTACCGATGTTAGACTAACTGGTTTGTAATTCCCCGTTTTCTCTCTCCCTCCCTTCTTAAAAAGTGGGGTTACGTTTGCTACCTGCCAATCCTCAGGAACTACTCCAGAATCTAAAGAGTTTTGAAAGATTATTACTAATGCATCCACTATTTCTGGAGCTACTTCCTTAAGTACTCTGGGATGCAGCCTATCTGGCCCTGGGGATTTATCGGCCTTTAATCCATTCAATTTACCCAACACCACTTCCCGGCTAACCTGGATTTCACTCAATTCCTTCAACTCCTTTGACCCGCGGTCCCCTGCTATTTCCGGCAGATTATTTATGTCTTCCTTAGTGAAGACAGAACCAAAGTAGTTATTCAATTGGTCCGCCATATCCTTGTTCCCCATGATCAACTCACCTGTTTCTGACTGCAAGGGACCTACATTTGTTTTAACTAATCTCTTTCTTTTCACATATCTATAAAAACTTTTGCAGTCAGTTTTTATGTTCCCTGCCAGTTTTCTTTCATAATCTATTTTTCCTTTCGTAATTAAGCCCTTTGTCCTCCTCTGCTGGTCTCTGAATTTCTCCCAGTCCTCCGGTATGCTGCTTTTTCTGGCTAATTTGTACGCATCATCCTTCGCTTTGATACTATCCCTGATTTCCCTTGTTATCCATGGATGCACTACCTTCCCTGATTTATTCTTTTGTCAAACTGGGGTGAACAATTTTTGTAGTTCATCCATGCAGTCTTTAAATGTCTTCCATTGCATATCCACCGTCAACCCTTTTAGAATTAATTGCCAGTCAATCTTGGCCAATTCACGTCCCATACCCTCAAAGTTACCTTTCTTTAAGTTCAGAACCATTGTTTCTGAATTAACAATGTCACTCTCCATCCTAATGAAGAACTCAACCATATTATGGTCACTCTTGCCCAAGGGGGCACGTACAACAAGACTGCTAACTAACCCTTCCTCATACCCAGTCTAAAATAGCCTGCTCTCTCGTTGGTTCCTCTACATGTTGATTTAGATAACTATCCCGCATATATTCCAAGAAATCCTCTTCCTCAGCACCCCTGCCAATTTGATTCACCCAATCTATATGTAGATTGAAGTCACCCATTATAACGGTTTTGCCTTTGTCGCACGCATTTCTAATTTCCTGTTTGATACCATCTCCAACTTCACTACTACTGTTAGGTGGCCTGTACACAACACCCACCAGCGTTTTCTGCCCCTTAGTGTTTCGCAGCTCTACCCATACCGATTCCACATCCTCCAAACTAATGTCCTTCCTTTCCTTACAGAGATTAACGGGAATAAAAAACATATAATCAGAATAAAATAAATAATAAGGACATCACAGAAACACAAATTAAAAACAGAATACAGTCCAAAAACAAAAATTCAAAAACACAATGTGAAGAGAGAGCAGCGGCAGCTAAAGCGCGCCAGCGTCCACTCTCCCTTCCGGCAGCCATCTTGGACACTGACTAACAGGATTACTTTACAGACAAAAAAAATCATCCCCCCACAATGGTTACCACTGTGGGGGAAGGCACAATGTCCAGTCCCCATCCCCAAGTTCACCCCAAAGTCAGGCCTATTGAGGCCACCGCAATTGCCTCCATGGAGCCCCGATGTTCCTGGCCGTTCTGGCCGAGTGGTGTTGATCCGGCATCGGGAGAGTCCTCTCAGCGGCTGGGCCACCTGGAACGGCCGCTTCCTAGCTGGAGACCGCGGCTTCTGGAGCCGACAAGGCCGCGCCGGTTTGGAGCTCCCAGGCTCCCGATGTTGAAATCGGCGCCGCCCGCTCCGCTCCGTAGACCCGCAGCCCGGAGGTGTTGAACACGGCGGTCACAGCTCACCGGAGCTCCAGCGCGTCGATCCAGGCTAGGCATCGCCCGCTCCGCTCCACGATAGCCCTCCAGCGCTGTGCCGCCACCGAGGCCGAGGTGCTGGGCGGTCCCCGCCAGGAAACGGCGCTCCAAGCCCGCTGGTAGGCCACGAGGAAGGGTCGACGGGGCAGCCCGGAGAAAAAGCTGCCTCACCGACCAGGTAGGGACCTAGAAGTATAATTGCCTCCTAGCCCCACATTAAAAAGTCAATTTCTCCAACAGACGAAACACAGGACTCACTAAAATCTTTTAAAAAAGCGAATTAAACGGACGGCTGCTGGTTAGCAGCCGTTCCCCAAGATGGCTCCTCCTCCCTACTTGCCCCAGTCCCAGCCACCGCTGGAGATGAAACACCTGTCCCCTATACCTTCGCCCTTACAGGGACTCCAGCAATCATTCCAGGTGAGACCGCCTTGATTCGCTTCCTAACCCACTGAGTTCTCCAGCAGTTTGTATCTATTTGTAAATCTTTCATGTGCAGTTCTGTGTCTACAGTTCATTGGTTCTGTCTGGTCTAATTGTTTTACTCACTGAATCTGAATCTCAATCCACAGGAGCAGATTAAAACATCCTTAGAGACGGTCACAAAAAATAAATCAGCGGTGGAGCAAATGGAGCAGCAACAGAAACAGAAGATTTCTGGAGTTCGGGTAAGGTTTCCAGTTTCCCTTATCTGATCTTGTGCTGTTGTCTTAGATTCCATGCTCGATATTATTGATCTTCATCTTTCATTTGACAGGAACAGTCACAGAATGTGTTGACCCACATCACATCTGTATTTGCTGAACTGCGCCAGATTCTCAATGAGGAAGAGCGGTCCTTTCACAAGGAACTCCGGGAAGAAGAGGAGAGCGTTCTAAACTCAATGGAGAATAATCTACAAGAGATTCAAGAGAAGTTAAACTCTATTCAAGAGCAACTCCTGAAGCTGCAGGAGCGGATGAATCAAACGGACAGTTTGATATTTCTGAAGGTAAGGAGTTACATATTCACTTTGATTCAGTGTAAGGGCACAATCACAAAATAGTGGATAAGTGTGCGATAAATGCAGAATTCCACAATAATTCAGGGCTGATTGAAACCAATCAGTTGGAAGGGAAGACAAACACCTCATATTTGGAGCAACCTACAACCCAACAACATGTACATTGTATTCTCCTGTTACTGTACACTGACAATGACAATTAAATATGAATCTGAATCTTACAGGTAAACCTGTTCATCCATTTGTCCCCCACAGGTATTTCTTTTCATCCCCAATCCCCGTCACCATGTTGCTTCCCCTTCTCCAACCGCTGATCCCCAACCCAACCTACTTGGCACCCACCACATTCTCTCTGTTCTGATTCCAATTCTGTTGCAAATGTTCTCCCTTTCGCCATCAGCAGCGCCATCAATCAGTCTGTCATCATAGAAACATAGAAACATAGAAAATAGGTGCAGAGGTAGGCGATTCGGCCTTCGAGACTGCACCGCCATTCAATATGATCATGGCTGATCATCCAACTCAGTATCCCGTACCTGCCTTCTCTCCATGCCCCCTGATCCCTTTAGCCACAAGGGCCACATCTAACTCCCTCTTAAATATAGCCAATGAACTGGCCTCAACTACCTTCTGTGGCAGAGAATTCCAGAGATTCACCACTCACCACTCACCAGTCATCCTCGCCCAAATTCACGTATCTCTTGCCATTTATTGCCCCAGTTCCTCCCCTTCGCCTCTATTTACCAGCACTCTCCCATCTGTTCCATAAGATGGAAAGAGGCTCCTGTCCAGACGCGTCGTGTGTACATTTCCCTCCTCAGATGCTGGCTGGCCTGATCACCATTCCACTCTATGCAGCATCTTGTGTCTCCAAATAAATGGTATATTTTCTCCGGTGTCATATTACTGCCTTACTCCCATTAACACACACCATTCCATGGCAGGACTGGCTGCATCTTTATCGGGAAGAGTAGTTGTACTTATCACATTGAGCAGTGTCATAATTTCCATGTGGTTCAAGCCAGATCCTCTCTATGTCTGACATGAACATCTGGTCACAAGCTGGCAACATGATGTCTGTGGAGACAAAGACGATATGGGTCCCCTCTTGCTGACCTACAGGGAGCAAGAGGAACCAGGGGGTGTTTGAAGTGGCAATGTAGGATCATTGGCGAATAGGATAGAAGAAAATTCCGTTCTTTATTGGCGTATGAAGTATAAGATATGATTTGACCTCTTAAGCGGGCTTTTAAAGTTTCCCAAATTAAACAGCAGGATACGGACTCAGTTTTATTAATTTCGAGGAATGTGTCTATGTTAGCTGATACAAAACTGCAACATTTTTCATTGGAAAGCAAAAGGAGATTGAGTTTCCAAAAAGGTCGTTCTTTAATATTTAAAGGAAAGCCTAGGTCCAGTATCACAGGTGAATGATCTGATATTACTATAGCAGTATATTGAATTTTCTTAACCCTAGGAATGAAGGGGCTGTCTATAAAAAAATAGTCTATTCTGGAAAAAGAATGGTGAACATGAGAAAAAAAAGAGAATTGTCTAGCAGTTGGGTTCAGAAATCTCCAGCGGTCCACATAACCATTTTGTTGCATAAACAGTGAGAAGGTCTTTGCCATACCAGAAGGTGTCCCCTTAGAACTAGACCTATCAAGCAGTGGATTAATAGCACAGTTCACGTCTCCAGAAATAATTAGCTGATGCGTGTTCAGATCGGGTATTAACGACAGAACCTTATTTGCAAAGTGAACATCATCCCAATTAGGGGCATAAACATTCACTAAAACGACAGGTTTTTGAAAAAGACACCCGGAAACTATAATAAACCGGCCATTAGGGTCACTGACTACGTCAGACGGTGTAAACTGTATTCTTTTGTTGATTAATATTGCCACACCCCTGGACCTACTATTACATCTGGAGTGAAAAATCTGACTAACCCAAGTTTTACGCAGTCTATTATGATCTTGCAGTCTTAAGTGAGTCTTTTGTGAAAGTAGTATATCTGTTTTTAGTTGTTTTAGGTGAGAAAAAACTTTAGCTCTTTTAACCGGACCATTAAGCCCCTTTACATTGCAAGATATAAACCTCACAGGATTGCCTCCATCAATATCACCATTAGCCATATTTCAAAATATGATTTAAAAAAATACATACAGCGTCTGCCATCCAAAACCACGCGAAGGCTGCATGTGAGAAGGCTACTAATCAAACAGAACAACTAATTCTCCGGACTCGTGGCCTTTATTATGAATATGATGATAAGGCGAGCCGGCTTATGGCTCACCAACTGAAGCGTCAATCCGCGTCACGGCTTATTCCTCAGATAAGAGACATAGAAACATAGAAATTAGGTGCAGGAGTAGAGGCCATTCGGCCCTTCGAGCCTGCACCGCCATTCAATATGATCATGGCTGATCATCCAACTCAGTATCCCGTACCTGCCTTCTCTCCATACCCTCTGATCCCCTTAGCAGCAAGGGCCACATCTAACTCCCTCTTAAATATAGCCAATGAACTGGCCTCAACTACCCTCTGTGGCAGAGAGTTCCAGAGATTCACCACTCTCTGTGTAAATTATGATTTTCTCATCTCGGTTTTAAAGGATTCCCCCTTATCCTTAAGCTGTGACCCCTTGTCCTGGACTTCCCCAACCGGAAACAATCTTCCTGCATCTAGCCTGTTCAACCCCTTAAGAATTTTGTAAGTTTCTATAAGATCCCCCCCTCAATCTCCTAAATTCTAGAGAGTATAAACCACGTCTATCCAGTCTTTCTTCATAAGACAGTCCTGACATCCCAGGAATCAGTCTGGTGAACCTTCTCTGCACTCCCTCTATGGCAATAATGTCCTTCCTCAGATTAGGAGACCAAAATTGTACGCAATACTCCAGGTGTGGTCTCACCAAGACCCTGTACAACTGCAGTAGAACCTCCCTGCTCCTATGCTCAAATCCTTTTGCTATGAAAGCTAACATACCATTCGCTTTCTTCACTGCCTGCTGCACCTGCATGCCTACCTTCAATGACTGGTGTACCATGACACCCAGGTCTCGCTGCATCTCCCCTTTTCCTAATCGGCCACCATTTAGATAATAGTCTGCTTTCCTGTTTTTGCCACCAAAATGGATAACCTCACATTTATCCACATTATACTGCATCTGCCAAACATTTGCCCACTCACCCAGCCTATCCAAGTCACCTTGCAGTCTCCTAGCATCCTCCTCACAGCTAACACTGCCCCCCAGCTTAGTGTCATCCGCAAACTTGGAGATATTGCCTTCAATTCCCTCATCCAGATCATTAATATATATGGTAAATAGCTGGGGTCCCAGCACTGAGCCTTGCGGCACCCCACTAGTCATTGCCCGCCATTGTGAAAAGGACCCGTTTACTCCTACTCTTTGCTTCCTGTTTGCCAGCCAGTTCTCTATCCACATCAATACTGAACCCCCAATGCCGTGTGCTTTAAGTTTGTATAGTAATCTCTTATGTGGGACCTTGTCGAAAGCCTTCTGGAAGTCCAGATACACCACATCCACTGGTTCTCCCCTTTCCACGCTACTAGTTACATCCTCGAAAAATTCTATAAGATTCGTCAGACATTATTTACCTTTCGTAAATCCATGCTGACTTTATCCAATGATTTCACCACTTTCCAAATGTGCTGCTATCCCATCTTTAATAACTGACTCTAGCAGTTTCCCCACTACCGATGTTAGACTAACTGGTCTGTAATTCCCCGTTTTCTCTCTCCCTTCCTTCTTAAAAAGTGGGGTTACATTTGCTACCCGCAAATCCTCAGGAACTACTCCAGAATCTAAATCCAGACATACACCAAGACATAACAAGCAATTCAAAAGAAATAAACAATACTTTCACAGCCTTTTATTCTTCTCTTAACACCTCTGAATTCCCCTTAGATACTATGAATATGGAAACTTTCTTAGATGATTTGGAAACACCCACACTGGAATTAGAAGACGCAGAAAATCTATACCAACCCCTTGGGCAGGAAGAGATTAATAATGCCATTATGGCGATGCAGAGTGGTAAAACCCCGGGCCCTGACGGCTACCCATTAGAATTTTATAAGAAATTTAAGGATAAGCTCACACCTGTTCTTTTAGAAATGTTTCAAGAAACTTTGGATAAAGTTTCATTACCCCCCACTCTTTCACAGGCTTCTATTTCACTTCTTCTTAAAAAAGACAAGGATCCGACTCAATGTGGATCATACCGCCCCATCTCACTTTTGAATGTAGATGTAAAATTTTTGGCGAAGGCGCTGGCTTGCCGTTTAGAATGCCAACTTCACAAAATAATCTCAGAAGATCAAACAGGTTTCATTAAAAGTCATCATTCCTTTTCTAATATCCGCCGATTGGCCAGCGTGGTCTATTCGCCCAGTGCTTCTCCGCGCCCAGAGGCTGTTATCTCTTTGAACGCGGAGAAGGCATTCGATCGAGTGGAGTGGTCATATTTGTTCAGAGTCTTGGAGAGATTGGGATTTGGCAAAAAATGTGTAGCCTGGGTTAAGCTATTATATCATTCACCCTTAGCATGTGTACAGACAAATTATTTGCGATCAGATTATTTTCAATTAACACGTGGCACTCGTCAAGGCTGCCCATTGGCTCCGCTTCTTTTTGCGATTGCAATTGAGCCCCTCTCTATCACACTTAGGTCAACCACATTATTCCAGGGCATTAGGAGAGGAAACATGGAACATCGTGTGTCTCTATATGCCGACGACCTTCTTCTTCATGTGAGTGACCCTACAGCCAGTGGCCCTGCAATTGTGCCCTTGTTGGATCAGTTTGGGATTTTTTCTGGCTATAAACTAAACCTTCAACAAAGCAAATGCTTTCCCATCAACCTAGCCCTACAGATCCAACAGGAAACCCTGCCCTTTCCCATATCTCAAGAAGGTTTTGTATATTTAGGAATACACATCACCCGCTTTTTCACATCCCTGTTTGTAGCTAACTACATGCCTCAAGTTAGCCAAATGAAGGCTGACTTTGAGAGATGGCGTAGTCTGCAACTCACTATGGCTGGGAGAGTGCAGTCAGTGAAGATGACTGTACTTCCCAGATTTCTTTACTTGTTCCAATGTTTGCCGGTTTTCCTACCCAAGTCATTTTGTAACTCAGTTAACCAATCTATAACCTCCTTTATATGGGGTAACAAGGTTCCAAGGGTCAATAAGTGCACTCTCCAAAGAGGTCGTGAAGTAGGTGGACTGGGCCTTCCTAGCTTTATTAATTATTACTGGGCATCCAATATCCAAAATATATTATTCTGGCTCCACCGACCAGATACAGACTGGTGTCTGCTTGAATCACAATCCTGTTACTCCTCGTCTCTCCCAGCTTTAGTATATTCCTCCCTGCCATTGAAACCCTCTAGATTTACATCCAACCCTTTCGTACTATCCACCATCAAAATGTTTAACCAATTTCGTTGCCATTATAAGCTTACATCAGCTTCAGTTCTGGGTCCCATTCATAGTAACCATATATTCCCCCCTCTACACTTGACTCAGCCTTTCGACAGTGGGGTTTGAATGGTCTTATGTGCATTAAGGATTTATACACTAACAACATATTTGATAGTTTCGACAACCTACACAAAAAACATGGCCTCCCACATAATCATTTCTTTAAATATCTTCAGGTTCGCCACTTTGTGATGAAACAATGTCCTTCTTTTCCTGATCTCCCTCCTGTCACAGTGTTGGATAAACTCACTCTTACCTTTGCAAATAAAGGACTGATCTCTGCAGTATATTCTCAATTGATGTATTTAGGAGATCAAAACCTGAACAAAGTTAAAGCTAGGTGGGAGGATGACCTTGGTATGGATCTGTCTGAGGAATGCTGGACAGAAGCGCTGAAAAAAGTCAACTCCTCGTCATCATGTGCTAGATTGGGGCTCATACAATTTAATGTTTTACACAGGGTTCATTTAAGCAAAGCCAGGCTTGCTAACATATATCCAGGGACGGACGCTGGCTGTGACAGGTACTCGTTCTCTCCAGCCAATCTAGCTCGTGTATTCTGGTCTTGCCCCAAACTTGTTAACTACTGGGCAGTGGTTTTTAAAACCATCAGTGAAGTCCTTGGGATGACAGTGAGACCTTGCCCGCTTGTAGCTGTATTTGGTGTAACAGATAAAACCTTGGGTTTAAATACAACCCAGTCTGATATCATTACATTTACATCACTTTTGGCCCGTAGGAGAATCTTGCTGGTCTGGAAATCTACCACTCTTCCATCTGCCGCTGCTTGGCTGGAAGACGTCATGTTTTTTTTAAGGCTAGAAAAGATTAAATTCACATTGAGGGGGTCTGTGGAAAAGTTTTATTTGAAATGGGAACCCTTTTTATCATACTTTGAGGGTCTAAAGGAACCACCTGTTGACTGAGGGCACTTGACAGTAAGTGGGGATCCGCCTTTATTCTGTTTTGTTACTTTATTATTGTTAAAAAGTGCATTTGATTTTGTGATATATAGTTGAATTGTGAAAAAATAAGCTGCCAAGGGGTGTTTAGGGAGGGTGGGTTAGGGTTATTTTGTTTATATTATTAATATTATTATTATTTATAAAAAACAAAATGGAGGAAAATGTAATGCCATACGTCAGATGTACTGTGATTTTTTTTTTTCCTCCAATAAAAAACTATTATTTAAAAAAAAAAAAAGAAGAAAATTCCAAGGCTTGTCACATAGATATTAAACGCAAGAGGGTAACAATGAGTATAGGGCGACCCTTGCTGGACAAATGATGTAATTCATGACTGGAACCAGAGGACGTTGAATCGCCCCATAAGTCCAGTATTAAATACTACTTTATTCAGACTTAATACCGGACTGATGGGGCGCTCCATCAGCAACGAGAGCAAAGATCTGTAGGAACATTGTAACAATTTGGATGAAATTTCTGCTGTCACGATGTGGACGCTGAGTGTAAATTAATGGATCTTTCTGATGTTATATATTTCAGGAGGAAACTCGTCAGAAGAGGAGGTGAGACTATCTGCACTGTTTTGGAAAGTGACCCAGAAATCGTTGATACACAAAAAAGCTATGGAGCGAAGGAAATAGACAACGTTTCGGGCTGAAACCCTTCTTCAGACCCGAAACGTTGCCTATTTCCTTCGCTCCATAGATGCTGCTGCACCCGCCGAGTTTCTCCAGCTTTTTTGTGTACCGTCGATTTTCCAGCATCTGCAGTGCCTTCTTGAACACAGAAATCGTTGATGCGGGTCTTATAACCGGGTGTTTAATTCATGCAGGGTGGGTGATGAAGAACAGACGCTGTCGGTAGCAGACGGTGCCTTGGCAATTGGAAAGTTCAATCACCCATTTTTGTTGAACACGGTGTTCAGCAAAGTGACCGGTGGCATTAAGAGAGGTAAAAACGTTTTTGTTTTAAACCGTTAGAGTACTTGATGTATTAATTACATGTACAGTGTATATTTAATACTGGACTGGGCGCTTCAACTTCCTGTGGTTCCAGGCTTGGATTACTTGCGCCTCTCTTTACGGATACTTTTCAGAATTGCAAGCAGCGATGCACAATGGGGTGCCGCAAGGCTCGGTGCTGGCACGCCAGTTATTTACAATATATATATTAACGATTTAGAACAAGGAATTAAATGTAACACCTCCAGGTTTGCAGATGTTGCCAAGCTGGGTGGCAATGTGAGCTGCGAGGAGGATGCTATGAGGCTGAAGGGTGACTTGGAATGGTTGGGTGAAAGGGCAGAAGTCAATATTCATACCGCTGGACATGGCAGTTCCCTGAACATAACCGCAGTGCAAACAACAGACAAACGTTGTTACTGCAGTGAACACTAAATATATTTAATAATCGACTCCAGCTTCTTCCCCACGAGCGATGCATGGCTAACTGGTCTATGATTCCCCGTTTTCTCTCTCCCTCCTTTCTGAAAAAGTGGAATTACATTGGCTACCCTCCAGTCCCCAGGAACTGACCCAGAGTCGAGAGAACATTGGAAAATGATCACCAATGCATCCACGATTTCTACTCTGGGAAGCAGACCATATCTGCCTTCAGTCCCAACAGTTTACCAAACACCTTTATCTGACTAATGTAGATTTCCTTCAGTTCCTCCCTCCCACTAGATCCTCGATCCCTGAGTATATCCGGGAGATTGTTTGTGGCTTCCTTTGTGAAGAAGGAAACAAAGTACTCGTTTAACTCTTCTGCTATTTCCGTGTTTCCCACCTGTCTCTGACTGTAAGGGACCTACATTTGTCTTCACTAATCTTTTCCTTTTTACATACCTAAAGAAACGTTTACAGTCAGTTTTTATATTCCCCACAAGCTTTCTTTCATGCTCTTTTCCCCCTTCTTAATTAAACCCTTTGGTCTCTGTTGAGTTCTAAATTTTTCCCAGTCCTCTGGTTTTCCGCTTATTCTAGCCAATTTAAATGCCTCTTCCTTGGATTTAACACTATCCTTCCCTCATCATCCGCCTTCCAAGCTTTATTTTTTCGCCACACAAGGAAAATAATTTCTGGAGTTCATCCATGCGGTCTTTAAATCTTTGCCATTGTATCTCCACTGTCAACCCTTTAAGTATATTTTCCCAGTCTATCCTAGCCGATACCCGTCTCATACCTTCGAAGTATCCTTTATTCAAGTTCGGGACCCTAGTCTCTGAATTAACCGTGTCACTCTCCATCCTAATGCAGAATTCCACCATATTATGTTCACTGTTGTCCAAGGGGCCATCATGTCCCTTCATTTTTTTAAATTATTTTTTTTATTTAACCTTTATTTAATCAGGAGAAGTCTCATTGAGATTAAAAATCTCTTTTACAAGAGAGTCCTGGCCAAGACAGGCAGCAGCACAGTTCCACAGTTACAGACGTTAATTTAAAAACAACAGAGAACATATAAATAGAGTCACAGTCAGAACATCATCAAACAAAGCATGTACAGACAGAAGAGCCCGCTTCAACATCATTAAGAAGGGATTTAAATCTGTTTAGAGAAACCAGCTCCTTAAGTTTAAGTTCATTCTGCAGCTGGTTCCATGCGAAGGGCGCAGCATAACTAAATGCCCTTTTCCCCAGTTCAGTACGGACTTTAGGTACAGTTAGTAAGAACAAGTCCTCAGAGCGGAGCTGATAAGTTCCTGTGCTTTTTTGAATTACATACTTCTGCAGGTATGAAGGAAGAACACCAAGGATAGTCTTATAAATAAGGATATGCCAATGATGGAGTCTGCGGGTGGACAGGGCAAACCATCCAACTTGAGCATACAACGAGCAGTGGTGCGTGAGGGTTTTAAAATTAGTAACAAATCTCAGTGCACCGTGGTAGACCGTGTCCAAAGACTGTAGGCATTTTGAAGATGCATTCATATATAAAACATCACCATAGTCCAACACAGACATAAACGTTGCAGCAACAAGTCTTTTTTTGGCTTCAAAAGAAAAACAAGATTTGTTTCTAAAGTAAAAACCTAATTTTATCTTTAGTTTTTTCACAAGTTGCTGGATATGAGGTTTAAAAGAGAGAGAATCGTCAATTATAATTCCCAGATATTTATATTGAGACACAGATTCAATCACAGAGCCCTGCAAAGTGGTGATAGGAGGGAGGTCCGAGGGCTTTGATTTAGCTTTAGTGAACAGCATGAGCTTTGTCTTGTCAGCATTTAAAACAAGTTTTAAATCACACAGGTTACGTTGCAGTGTTAAAAGTTCATGTCTGAGTCTACCTTTTCCCCAGCTATACTAATCGATTTGCCCACATCTACACCTCACCAGTGCCTCAAATATAGTGATTCTATCTCACTCCACCACCTCCTCTGTAGCATGTTCCAGATATCACCCTCTCAGTGTAAAGTGAAGCTAAATCTCAAATATACTTTAAAATTCCTTGCTCTAAAGATAAACCTGCTCTCTCTTGATCTGATATCCCTGCATGCTAATACGATTTTGATAGTTTACCCGATATCCTGCTACAGATTTTGACAACCTTCCCCATTATCCACAATTTTTGAGTCCTCCACAGACTTACTAATCACACCTCATGCATTCACATCCAAAGCATGAACATATAACATAAACAGCAAAGTTTGCAGCACTGATCTCTGCTGCACTCCACCAGTCACAGACCTCCAAGCAGAAAAATCATCCTTCTACCGCTACCTTCTACCTCCAACCACCAAGCCAATTGTGGATCCATTTCACCAGCTCGCCTTGGATCCCACCTGCCTTCACTTTCTGGACAAGTCTTACATGCGCAACACTGTCAAGTCCCTCAGTGAAGATCATATATTGGTTCACAATGAGATCAGTGTGTTCTTAGCTGTATACACCCATCAAATCCACCCGTAAAACCCCTCTCTTTCAGCGACCCTACAACCACAAGTCTCCACCCATTCTGTCCAACACCCGATCATTCAACCACTGCTTCCTTCCATGGTCCAAGCCACCCCTCCCTCTCTCTCACCCTCCACTCAAAGAAACAGGGGCGGGTCTTCTGGTCCCTCATGTCTCCCCCTCCCATTCACTATGATCATGGCGACTCCACCCCACACCTCTACCTCCTCTTTAACAACCTCAAACAACCACTCACCTCAATATCCTCTTTCTCCGATCTGCCTCCATATCTGAATAGCCCGCTTCATTTCTCCACCCCCACTGCAATCTCGCAATCTTCCTCACTCTCCGCACTCGTCCTCCCCGTCCACCCTCCCCCACCTCACAAAATTCCACCTCTCCTTCCCTGGATAAAGACTCGGGGAAAGATGTGTGTTGTCCACCCGATGTGGTTGGGGTGAAACCCCAGGCAAGGTGTCAGTTGTCCGCCCGCCTGTGACTGAGGCCGAGCGGCTTCTCCCCCGGTCCCGGGGCCGCGCTGCCCGAGTCTCCCCCCGACCCCCGGGGACTCTCTGATTCTCTGCTTCTCCCCCCAGTCTCCGTCACCCTGGATGTGGAAACAGCGCATCCGCGACTCCAGGTGTCTGAGAATCGGAAGAGGGTGAGATGGACCGAGACCGGGAGGAGTCTCCGTTACAGCGGGAAGAGGTTTACAGGCAATACGTGTGTGCTGGGATCTGAGGGATTCACATCGGGGAGACATTACTGGGAGGTGGAGGTGGCGGGGAGTCGGCGCTGGAGTCTGGGAGTCGCCGCAGAGTCTGTGGAGAGGAAGAGACCGGTCCTACTGACCCCGGAGACTGGAGTCTGGAGGATCGAGCGGCGGGGTGACGGGTTAGATGCATTCACCTCCCCCCCATCCCGTCTCCCCGCCCGTCCCATCCCCGGGAGGGTGGGAGTTTATCTCAGTTACGAGTCCGGGACAGTTTCATTTTACGACGCGGACACCAAGTCCCATCTCCACACCTCCACTGGGAATAAATTCACGGAGAAACTTTATCCTTTCTTCGGGCCTTGGGATAGAAATAACTGGCTGAGAATCCGCTCCGGGTGTGTAAAAAAAATGTAAATGTGGGAAGAGTGAAATAAACAGCAACTGAAATCAGAGCTGTCTGTCTGTCGATCCGTTCATTTTAACGCGTTAACCGCGTCCGGCAACGGAACAGAAATTACTTTAGTGAAAATATAAAGATTGAAACAATCTCCCTTCCCGCGGGTTCAGCAGCAGCCGCGGGTAGGCGGCGGGTCCTGAGCTCCGGGCTCCCCTGGGTCCTAAACTGCCCCCGAGTAACAACGCGACACAAGCGGTGTTGGTGCAGAATTCAACAGCGGCGTAAAGGCGAGTTTGGGGATAGGTGTAGATAGAAGGGAGGAATAACATCGGAAGTGTTTCAAGATCTTACTTTTGATATAGTTTTAAACTAAAATGTATTTACAAATAAGATCCGACATAATATTTATAGCGGATAGATGGATAGAGGTGTTTTATAAATTGATATATATGAGGGAGCTTGAATTGAGTTACGCGAAGTGCGTGTAGGATGGTGTTAGTGTGCGGAGATTGTTGGTCGGCGTAGACTTGGTGGACCGAGGGGCTCGTTTCCACTCTGTGTCGTCAAATTAAACAAATTGCGAGCAATTTCGCAAAGTGCAAAGTGAGTAACTCAGCTGGTTTCCCCCAAGAATGATACCCAAAGCGTTGAGTTACTCCAACACTTTGTATCCACAAGTACATCCACTTCCTCCCAAATGAGGAACTTCAAACAGGCTGCCAGCTGGCGTCACCTCGTCCGTTACTCAATTCTCCAACACATTGCACAACACCGTATCATGCAAACTATTCCAAGAATCATTTCACCCATAATTTTGCTGGAGCTACTATCGAAAACAGAGAAAAACATAGAAAAATAGGTGGAGGAGTAGGCCATATAACCATATAACAATTACAGCACGGAAACAGGCCATATCGACCCTTCTAGTCCGTGCCGAACACGTATTCTCCCCTAGTACCATATACCTGCGCTCAGACCATAACACTCCATTCCTTTCCCGTCCACATAACTATCCAATTTATTTTTAAATGATAAAAACGAACCTGCCTCCACCACCTTCACTGGAAGCTCATCCCACACAGCCACCACTCTCTGAGTAAAGAAGTTCCCCCTCATGTTACCCCTAAACATCTGTCCCTTAATTCTCAAGTCATGTCCCCTTGTTTGAAACTTCCCTACTCTCAGTGGGAAAAGCTTATCCACGTCAACTCTGTCTATCCCTCTCATCATTTTAAAAACCTCTATCAAGTCCCCCCCTTAACCTTCTGTGCTCCAAAGAATAAAGCCCTAACTTGTTCAACCTTTCTCTGTAACTTAGTTGCTGAAACCCAGGCAACATTCTCGTAAATCTCCTCTGTACTCTCTCTATTTTGTTGACATCCTTCCTATAATTAGGCGACCAAAATTGTATACCATACTCCAGAATTGGCCTCACCAATGCCTTGTACAATTTTAACATTACATCCCAACTTCTATACTCAATGCTCTGATTTATAAAGGCCAGCACGCCAAAAGCTTTCTTTACCACCCTATCTACATGAGATTCCACTTTCAGGGAACTGTGCACAGTTATTCCCAGATCCCTCTGTTCACCTGCATTCTTCAATTCCCTACCATTTACCATGTACATCCTATTTTGATTTGTCCTGCCAAGATGTAGCACCTCACACTTATCAGCATTAAACTCCATCTGCCATCTTTCAGCCCACTCTTCCAACTGGCATAAATCTCTCTGTAGACTTTATAAATCTACTTCATTATCCACAACCCCACCTATTTTAGTATATCTGCATACTTACTAATCCAATTTACCACACCGTCATCCAGATCATTGATGTACATGACAAACAACAGTGGACCCAAAACAGATCCCTGTGGCACCCCACCAGTCACCGGCCTCCAACCTGACAAACAACCATCCACCATTACTCTCTGGCATCTCCCATTCAGCCACTGTTGAATCCATCTTGCTACTCCACCATTAATTCCCAACAATTGAACCTTCTTAACCAACCTTCCATGAGGAACCTTGTCAAAGGCCTTACTGAAGTCCATATATACAACATCCACTGCTTTAACCTCATCAATTTCCTGAGTAACCGCTTCAAAAAATTCAAGATTAGTCAAACATGACCTTCCAGGCACAAATCCATGTTGACTGTTCGTAATCACACCCTGTTTATCCAGATGTTTATATATATTATCTCTAAGTATCCTTTCCATTAATTTGCCCACCACTGACGTCAAACTAACAGGTCTATAATTGCTAGGTTTACTCTTAGAACCCTTCTTAAACAATGGAACAACATGCGCAGTACGCCAATCCTCCGGCACTATTCCCGTTTCTAATGACATTTGAAATATTTCTGTCATAGCTCCTGCTATTTCTACACTAACTTCCCTCAATGTCCTAGGGAATATCCTGTCCGGACCTGGAGACTTATCCACTTTTATATTTCTCAAAAGTGTCAGTACTTCCTCTTCTTTGAATCTCATAGTTTCCATAGCTACTCTACTTGTTTCCCTTACCTCACATAATTCAATATCCTTCTCCTTGGTGAATACCGAAGAAAAGAAATTGTTCAATATCTCCCCCATCTCTTTTGGCTCTGCAGATAGCTGTCCACTCTGACTCTCTAATGGACCAATTTTATCCCTCGTTATCCTTTTGCTATTAATATAGCTGTAGAAACCCTTTGGATTTACTTTCACCTTACTTGCCAAAACAACCTCATATCTTCTTTTAGCTTTTCTAATTTATTTCTTAAGATTCTTTTTACATTCTTTATACTCCTCAAGCACCTCATTTACTCCATGCTGCCTATAATTATTGTAGATCTCCCTCTTTTTCAGAACCGTGTCCAATTTCCCTTGAAAACCATGGCTCTTTCCAATTTTTACTATTTCCTTTCAACCGAACAGGGACATAAAGATTCTGTACTCTTAAAATTTCACCTTTAAATGTACTCCATTTCTCTTCCACATCTTTCCCATAAAACAAAATGTCCCAATTTACTCCTTTTAAATCCTTTCGCATCTCCTCAAAGTTAGCCTTTCTCCAATCAAAAATCTCAACCCTAGGTCCGGTTCTGACCCTCTCCACAATTATATTGAAACTAATGGTATTGTGATCACTGGTCCCGAACTGTTCCCCAACGCATACCTCTGCCACCTGACCCGTCTCATTCCCTAACAGGAGGTCCAGCACCGCCCCTTCTCTAGTAGGTACTTCTATGTATTGCTGCAAAAAACTATCCTGCACACATTTTACAAACTCCAACCCATCCAGCCCATTTACAGAATGTGTTTCCCAGTCTATGTGTGGAAAATTGAAATCTCCCACAATCACTACCTTGTGCTTACTACTAATATCTGCAATCTCCTTACATATTTGCTCTTCCAATTCTCGCTCCCCATTTGGCGGTCTATAATACACCCCTATAAGTGTTGCTACCCCTTTCCCATTTCTCAGTTCCACCCAAATAGCCTCCCTAGACGAGCCCTCTAATCTATCCTGCCAAAGCACTGCTGTAATATCTTCCCCGATAAGCAATGCAACACCTCCACCTCTTGCCACTCCAATTCTATCACACCTGAAGCAATGAAATCCTGGAATATTTAGTTTCCAATCACAGCCCTCCTGCAACCATGTTTCACTGATCGCCACAACATCATACTTCCAGGTGTTAATCCAGGCTCTGAGTTCATCCACCTTTCTTACAATACTCCTAGTATTAAAATATACACATTTAAGAAACCCACCCTCTCTTATTCTCTGTTTATTGTCTTTTTCTTCTCTCTCCCCTACATTTTGGGTCAGAATGCTACCATTCTCTGCCTCCTGCCTCACACACTGACTGCTAGCTTTCCCAATTTGAGTCCCTCCCCCCAACCATACTAGTTTAAAGTCTCCCCAGTAGCCTTTGCAAATCTCCCCGCCAGGATATTGGTCCCCCTCGAGTTCAAGTGCAACCCGTCCTTTCTGTACAGGTCGCACCTTCCCCAAAAGAGCTCCCAATGATCCAGAAAATTGAATCCATACCCACTGCACCAGTCCCTCATCCACTCATTTATCCTCCACCTCGCTCCATTCCTACTCTCACTTTCGCGTGGCACAGGCAGTAACCATGTATTTATATTATGTTTTTTATCTCCAAGAACAACATGGTGAAACCAAAATGTATACAAATACCCTTTATAAAATCTGACAAAATTTAACCACATGAGATTTTTTTTCTATTACAGGTACAAAGCTCAAATTGTGGAGTACAGAGGCAAATAAATAAATAATGTCCCAAACATTATGAGGGCAATGTATTTAGCTGCAGACGTTTTAAACTAGGCTGGGTGGGTTGTCAGCAAAGGTACTAGAACAAGCCGTAGTAGGTGATGTGTAATTTTTAGCGCCATCTTGGGAATCGACTTTGCGATTAGTATCTTTGCCTGCAAGTACAGAGAACGCAGTGCCATGTTAGTCATGCCAGCGCCGCACATTAATGTTATTAAATTGAGGCACATGAATGGGGAGCCCCATTAGTCTGCAGCCGTGATTAAGTGATTCGAGTCAGCTTGCATCATAGCAACAGCGTTCCTAGCTCCGTGTACTTAACGCTTTATCCCTGAGGAAGTAATTTCTCCCATGTTTGGACCATGCAATTCATTGTGCAAACTTTTTTGAATGGGATTGCAGTGAAAAATGCACGCACTCTGGGAGGGAAAATGTGGGAAGTTTCCCCGATCTGTCCTTGGGTGCTTGCATTCACTCATTAACTTTTATTCACATGTTAAAAACTAATTAAGTGGCAGGTAATTTGCTTAGACATTACACACATTCAGTAACAAATTGGCCAATTGTGAAAATGAACACTGAATAAGGTCTTATCTACTTATCTACATGTAATTCTGGAGAGTCAAACGAGCACTCGGAACAACAACCGGCTCCTCTCCCTGCCCTGTTGAACGGAGCGGTTCAGGAGATCCTTCACCCCTGCAGCCATTAGATTTTATAATTCGGACCGCTAGGCTGTAGGGGGATGCATTTTGCAATTTTTAATTTTTAATTGTTAATTATTGGTCTTTTTAAGTAATTATTGCTCTCAGGTAGTGTCCACATTGTATTCTATGTATTTTCTGTCTGCGTTCGTTTTGAATCTGTGGGTTTGTTGGTTGGGGGCTTCTGGACATCTGAATTTCCCTGAGGGGATCAATAAAGTATTTATTATTATTATTATTATTATTATTATTATTACTTCTCATTTAAGATTGAGAACATATAATGTAGGTATATTTAATTTTGTGAATCAAACAATAAATGGAAAAATGCAATTTAAATTTTAAAACTTCCTCAAGTATAATTTAGACAACATTTAAATGGTTTAATGGGACTTCAAAAAATCAAGATCATGATATATTTAAGAAGGAACTGCAGATGCTGGAAAATTCAAGGTAGACAAAAATGCTGGAGAAACTCAGCGGGTGAGGCAGCATCTATGGAGCGAAGGAAATAGGCGACGTTTAGGGTCGAGACCCTTCTTCAGACTGAGGAAGGGTCTCGACCCGAAATGTCGCCTTTTTCCTTCGCTCCATAAATGCTGCCTCACCCGCTGAGTTTCTCCAGCATTTTTGTCCACCTAAGATCATGATATATGTTAAATTCAAAACTAAACTATGGTAGCAATGTACATTATTCATGTCTAAAGCTAGCACTTCTGTATCAGTGTAGATATGTATACACTACATTTTATTACACTAATATAGAATGAAAAAATATCTTGGCATGCGTTCATGGATATTTTATTCACAATATTAGGATTTCATAGAGAGAGAGAGATGGATTGAAAGAAAAGGGTAGATCAACAAATAATTAGAGGAAATCACAAGAAAGAAATATATATATATATATGTGTGTGTGTGTGTTTATATATATATAATATTTATAATATTATAATATATATAATATTTATAATATTATAGGCGGCGCGGCTCTTGCCAGCAGCGGCCTCTGCAGTCCGTCTGCGTTTTTATTATTTTATGTCTATGTTTTAATGTAGTTTTTGTTATTTTTGTTGGGGCATGTGTGTGGGGGGGTGGGGGTGGTGTGGGGGGGGAGGGGGAAACTTTTAAATCTCTCCCTGCACGGGAGACCCGACCTTTTCTTTGTCGGGTCTCCGTTGTCGTTGGGGCTGCAACGAGGAGCGGCCTCCAACAGGAAAACCGGGGACTCCAGTGCCGACACTCACCTCACCGTCGCGGAGCTGGCCGAGTCCAGAGCGGGTGGAGCTGTGGTGGACGCTGCTGCGGCCCGACCCCCGGAGATTCGGTGGCTGCAACTGCGGGTTTGGCGGACGGCACCGGGAGCCCGCGGGTCCCTGGAGGGAGACCGCTTTTCGGGGCTTCCGCAACGGCGACTTCTCCCGCCCGAGTTGCGGGGTTGAAGAGCTCCTGGAGCGGGGCCTTACAGCACCGCCCCGCGCGGCTTGGAATGGCTGCGGGCTGCGAGCGCGCGCCGGGGGCTCTAACACCAAGACCCGGTGCGCGGCCTTGCATCACCCGGCGTGGCTTTAATGGCTGCGGGACAATTCGCCATCGCCCGCCGGGGGCTTTGACTTTGACTCTGACATGGGGGGGAGAGTGCAGTGGAGAGAGAAGTTTTTTTGGCCTTCCATCACAGCAATGTGATGGATGTTTATGTAAAATATGTTGTGTCTTGGGTCTATTTGTTGTAATGTATGGCTGCAGAAACGGCATTTCGTTTGGACCTCACGGGGTCCAAATGACAATAAATTGAATTGTATTGTATTGTATTGTATATACACACATATATATCACATATATATATATATATGTTGTAGCGGGGACTTACAGCAGTCCAGCCAAAAGCCAAACAGATACAAGTGGCCAAAAGCCAAACAGACACAAGTGGCCATAAAACCAAGCGGCCACAAGTGTTTACGTGAGTGGACAAGGGCATTGTCTAAAGCCAGCTCTATATTCTGATGAAACAACAATGTGGATCTGAATCAGCGTTGACCCGACATTCTGCTTCCCGCCCGCTGGATGATGTGACCATCCGCGCCTGCGCACTGGGATGGGGGGGGCCGGTGACGCAGTGGGGACGCAGAAGGACGCAGCGTGTCCGCGCGTGCGCAGTGGGCCCGGGGGCGGGGGCGGGAAGGGGCGGCCATTTGTCGTCCTCACGGTGAACGGGATCGGCCTCGACGCCTCGACGCCCCGTGTCCGGCTCCGGGTGAGTGAGTGAGTGGCGGAAGGAAGGTCTTTATCCCGGGGCGGGAATCTACCCGCGAGGGGACTAACTGTTCTCCCGTCGCCGGGCGGGAGCGGGAGCGGCAACGATGGGCAGCGGTTGTAACGTCGACACCAGACGGCGCCCCGGGCCCCACGTCACAACCCCCGGGCCCCACGTCACAACCCCCTGGGCCCACGTCACAACCCCCGGGCCCCACGTCACAACCCCCCCCCCCCTGGGCCACGTCACAACCCCCCCCCCCTGGGCCCACGTCACAACCCCCTGGGCCCCACGTCACAACCCCCCCCCCCCCCCCGGGCCCCACGTCACAACCCCCTCCCCCCCCCCCCCCTGGGCCCACGTCACAACCCCTCCCCCCCCCCCCGGGCCCCACGTCACAACCCCCCCCCCCTGGGCCCACGTCACAACCCCCCCCCCCCTGGGCCCCACGTCACAACCCCCCGGGCCCCACGTCACAACCCCCCGGGCCCACGTCACAACCCCCGGGCCCCACGTCACAACCCCCCCCCCCCTGGGCCCACGTCACAACCCCCCCCCCCCCCTGGCCCCGCGTCACAACCCCCGGGCCCCACGTCACAACCCCCCCCCCCCCCGGGCCCACGTCACAAACCCTCCCCCCCTGGGCCCACGTCACAACCCCCTCCCCCCCCCCCCCTGGGCCCACGTCACAACCCACCCTCCCCCCTGGGCCCACGTCACAACCCCCTCCCCCCCTGGGCCCACGTCACAACCCCCTCCCCCCCCCCCCCCCCCCTGGGCCCACGTCACAACCCCCTCCCCCCCTGGGCCCACGTCACAACCCCCTCCCCCCCCCCTGGGCCCACGTCACAACCCCCCCCCCCTGGGCCCACGTCACAACCCCCTCCCCCCCCCCTGGGCCCACGTCACCCTCCTCCCCCCTGGGCCCACGTCACCCCCCCCTGGGCCCACGTCACCCTCCCCAGCTGGGCCAGCGCTATAGGGAGAGGTTGAGTAGGCTGGGACTATATTTCATGGAGCACAGGAGGATGAGGGATGATCTAATAGAGTAGCAATGTTACAAAATTTTGAGATTTTAAAAATCAAGTCTGTAATTCATCCCATCAGATAAAGCATAAAAATAAGTTTAATTTGACACCTAATTCACTTTCATATCTCAAGTATTTAAAAAGTTATGGCCATTTTCATACTGGGAAATGAGCATCTTGTTCCCTATTGATTTTCTATGGACATAACAAAAAAGCTGTGATCGTGAACAGTCAAAAGCCCATAACTTTCTTAAAAATTAAGAGAACTGAATGAAATTTTCAGTTATCATAGATTGAAGCATTCTGAAACAAATATAAAATAATCTTACTTGGATGACCTGAAATTAAAGCATATAATTAGTTAGTTACCTAATTGTAGCTAATTTCAGACCAATTACTAGATCTAAACATCTATCCATTTCTTAATAAATGATTAACATTTTTAAATAGCCTAAATGTCCAAATAATATTCACAAATAATTCACAATAAAACATGATTTTTAAATCTCATTTACATTAATTTATAGGCCAAATGGAAGGAATTTAGTGTTTAATTGCTGTAAATAAATGCCCATTTAAATCAGCTTTCCAGTGGGTCCCTGTGGAACGCGCTGGTTTAGAACGTTCACATTGCGGTAGATTTGTGCCCCAAATGCCGAGAAAAATACTGCGGGATATAATGGGCCCAAATTGAGCTACTCGCAATATTAAACTTTGTATAAAGGGATCTTTAGAAGCCCTTTTTAATGTAAAAATATACAACCTACCTTCTGCTATTTGCTTTATGAGACCCTGCGGTTGCTGGTGGTCGCGGGTTTAGAGATTGATTTTTAAACTACTATAACTATTATTCAAGGCCTTTAAACCTAATAATAGCTTTTGCGACGGTTCTTCCAGCGATTTTTCGTTAATAATTAACTAGGCTGAACATTTTCGATTGGAACAGCCTAGAGAAAATCGCGTTTTAAACCCGCCCCCCTCTAAACGGCGCCAAAATCGCGCACACCCGCAGCGACAGATTTTCAACTACGTTTCAGGTAGGCTTTGCAACATACCTAAATAGAGGTGTATAAAATCATGATTTGAATAGATCAGGTTGAGTCTTTTGCCCAGAGTAAGTGAATCGAGGAGCAGAGGACGTAAGTTTCAGGCGAAGGGGAAAAGATTTAATAGGAATCTGAGGAGCAACATTTTCACACAGTGGGTGTATGGAACAAGCTGCCGGAGGAGGTAGTTGAGGCAGGGACCGTTTAAGAAACAGTTAGACAGGTACATGAATAGGACAGGTTTGGAGGCATATGGATCAAACGTGGGCAGGTGGGACTAGTGTAGATGGGACATGCTGGGCCGGAGGACCTGTTTCCACACTGTATCACTCTATGACTATCAAACACATTCTCCTACCTTCTCCCCATTACCTCTGACACCCGTATCAATCAAGAATCTATCAATCTCCCCCTGAAAAATGTCCATTGACTTGGCCTCCACAGCTGTCTGTGGCAATGAATTCCACAGTTCACCTTCTTCTGACTGAAGAAATTCCTGCTCATCTCCTTCCTAAAGGAATGTATTTTCATTCTGAGGCTGTGGCCACTGGTCCTAGACTCTCCCACTAGTGGAAACATCCTCTCCACATCCACTCCATCCAGGCATTTACCAGGCTGGGACAGACGGCAACAGCTTCACACCGTGTCCCAAAGCTTGTGTCCTGTCCTGCATCACCCAAGGGCGCAGAGACGTTATAGGAGAGGGCAAGCACCGTAACAAAGTAGCTCACGATGGTTTGTGTAACATTCAGGAATGTCTATGCATGTCACATCATTCATATTACTGAAGAAGGGTCTTGACCCGAAATATAATCTATACCTTTTCTCGAGAGATGCTGCCTGACCCACTGAGTTACTCCAGCGCTCTGACATGTCACCTATCCATGTTCTCCAGAGATGCTGCCTGACCCAGCTGAGTTACTCCAGCACTTTGTGACTATTTTCCCTTCACGCATCTGCCCAAGCCCACTCTCCCCCCTCCTTTCCTATGTTCCTTTCCCCCCATAAACCTCTCTCTGCCTTTACATTTCACTCTTTCAAATCTGCTCTACTTATCTACATGCATTTTTCTTCTTAACTTTTTAGTCATAGAGTGATGCAGTGTGGAAACAGGCCCTTCAGCCCAACTTGCCCACACCGACCAACATGTCCCATCTACACTAGTCCCACTCACATGCGTTTGGCCCATATCCATCTAAACCTGTCCTATCCATGTACGTGTCCAAATGTCTCTTAAACATTAGGATAGTCCCAGCCTTAACTACCTCCTCTGGCAGCTCGTTCCATACACCCACCACCCTTTGTGTGAGAAAGCTACCTCTCAGATTCCTGTTAATTTCTGAAATATTGGTCATACATTTTGTGCAAAAATGCTCCAAAATAAGGCTCAAAATGCATCAGAGAGCATTTAAAACCCCAGTGCTTCCAGGGCCCTTAAGCGGGCTGTGGACCCCGGCATCGAGGGACTTCGCGCTCGTGATGTGCGCAGCGCGCACATTATTTCACATTTTAAAATGTTGTAATCCTGTCATGCCATCCCCCTTTTTGAAAAGATTCGTACAGGCCTGTATCATGTAGTCATCAGTAATTCAATCTTTTGCTTGCCTCCTCCCTCTACTTCTGTAAGACCATCCCATAGTCAAAATCACAAGGGATTTTCAATAAAGGTCAGAGTGCTGGCGTAACTCGGCGCGTCGGGCAGCATCTCTGGAGAACACGGACTGGTGATGTTTCCAGTTGGGATCCTTCTACAGATTTCAGGGAATTTGAAGACTTCTGTTCAGAATTTTTCCTGTTCTCTCTCTTGCCCTCGAAGCTCAGCTGTTCAAATCCAAAGATGAATTGCCTTGTGGTTCTGGTAGCTGGTCTCATTCTCATTCTCATTCCATCTCCGGGTAAGGAAATATAACTATGTTGTTGTCCTCTAGTTTAACTGTGGAAAGGCATTTTAGATTCTCAAGTGGGATTGGAATTCTTGGTTAGACATTTAGCCAGGGCCGGATTTACGTATAGGCTTCATAGGTTAAAGCCTAGGGCCTCGAAATCTAGAGGGCCTCCAACCAAGGCAGGACACCAGCCGTTCAACTCTGGGCGGGCCCCCCTCTCTATCTCTCTCTTTGTCTGTGTCCGTATCCGGGCCGCCGGGCCCCGCTCTCCACTCGCTCCTCATCCGCCGGCACGGCAGGCCGCCTTGGACATGCGCACTGCTACAGCCAGCACATCCTCCCCCTGTGCATGTGCACTGCCACGGCAACTGGTTGGCCCTGGGCACTTTCTCCCTGGCTTTGAATTGTGGGAGATCTGGCCGCCATTGCTGTCCGGCGCCACCTCGCCGCCACCGCTGAAAACCAACGCAGAATCATTCCCTGACCCTGGATCTGGAGTAACTCCCTAGAGTAACTCTTGCTTCTGGTTTCCTGGTCCTCCATAAATATTCTAAATGGAATTTAAACTGGAGGTGATGGAGGGCTGAACAATAACAGCCTATTGCATTTTATCTGTTTATTTATTGTGTATATATATATATGGTCTATGGCGAAGAGCTAGGAATGGGAGGGGAAGGAGGGAGAAAGCAAGTACTATCTGAAATTAGAGAAGTCAATGTTCATACCGCTGGGGTGTAAACTGCCCAAGCAAATATGAGGTGCTGTTCCTCCAATATGCAGTGGGCTTCGCTCTGGCCATGGAGGAGGCCCAGGACAGAAAGGTCGGACTCGGAATGGGAGGGGGAGTTGAAGTGTTGAGCCACCGGGAGATCAGGTTGGTTATTGCGAACTGAGTGGAGGTGTTGTGCGAAGCGATCGCCAAGCCTGCGCTTGGTCTCACCGAGGTTGATCATACGCTGAATAATCCAACCACATTTTTGTTTGGAAGTGGAAAGAAATAATAGAAATTGCATTCATTGCAACGTGTAAAAAGAGTTGAGATACAGTATTATAATTTTCCTGCATGTCATTGTGGTATATATCATGTCTTGATTGGTGAGTATGTTTAGTTTGTGACTTAATTTGAAGCAGAAATAATATGTGAATGCTTCATTGAGCATAATTCCGACTGGTAACTACGCGCTTCGTCCGAGCACATTATCGCACACGTCATGCAAGCCGTCTTAAATGACCACCTAAACTGTCATTTGGCAACTTAAAAAGATGCCTAGGTTGCCCGGCTGACAACAGAGAAAAAAAATTGCAAGGTGCATAATATTTTTGACACTGTCATAGGCCTTTCTTACATATGCTGTCACAATGCACTGAAGTCTCTAAACAACTCTTTAGTAATTTTCCTTGCCCGCCATTTCAGAATAATAGTGTTTTAAGCCGATAACTCGACACTAGCACTGGCAATAAATAAATAAATATCGCAGCTTTCCAGCCACTTCTCTCATTGGCCATGCTCGGCTGCAAATCGGTGTCAATCTGGTGGACCATCTTCCTCTAGTCATGGGGGTGGGGGATTGGGAGGGGCCTCACAAGTGGAACAGCCTAGGGACTCTCTTCATCTAAATCCGGCCCTACATTTAGCTTAATCCTTCATCTATATCCGGCCTTACATTTAGAGAGTTTGTTACTGAATATGGAGTTAGTTATTGTCAAGTCAAGAGTGTTTTATTGTTATATGTCCCAGATAGAAGGAATGGTGACGTTTCAGGTCGAGACATTTCTTCCTTCTCTCCAGAGATGCTGCCTGTCCCGCTGAGTTACTCCAGCATTTTATGTCTATCTTCAGTGTAAACCAGCAGCTGCAGTTCCTTGCCACACACACACACACACACACACACACACACACACACACACACACACACACACACGTACAACAAACATAT
Organism: Amblyraja radiata; assembly: GCF_010909765.2. Classification (NCBI taxonomy): domain Eukaryota; kingdom Metazoa; phylum Chordata; class Chondrichthyes; order Rajiformes; family Rajidae; genus Amblyraja; species Amblyraja radiata. Next base: position 4,802 of record NW_022630628.1, on the reverse strand, counting down.
AAAACAAACAATAATAGTGCAAAAAGGCAAAATTATCCGTGTATATGTAGTTTAGATTCTACTTAGGCAGTGTTTAGGATAGTGCTAGTGTACGGGGTGATCACTGGTCGGTGCGGACTCGGTGGGCCGAATGGCCTGTTTACATGCTGTATACATCAGAGGACTCTACAGGAAGGAACTGCAGATGTTGGTTTACACCGAAAATAGACACAAACTGCTGGAGAAACTCAGCGGGTGAGGCAGCATGTATGGAGCGAAGGAATAGGTGACGTTTCAGGTCGAGACCCTTCCTCAGACTAATGGTCAGGGGAAAGGGAAATGAGAGAGATAGACGGTGATATCGAGGGATATTCAACAAATGAATGATAGGTATGCAAGATGGTAAAGATGACAAAGGAAACAGGCCATTGTTAGCTGTGGGCGCGGTGAGAATGAGTTACAAACAATGAGACTCGACAAGACGACTTTTAAACCACTACAACCAGTTTGGATTTGGGAGGGTCTCGACCAAAACATCACCTGTACCTCTTCTCCAGAGCGGCTGCCTGACCCGCTGAGTTACTCCAGCATTTTGTGTCGGTATTGTTCTATGTTTATTGAAAGTAGTTGCTGGTTTTCAGAGCAGCGGCAGAACGAGCTGCAGGTGTCTCTCACACAACCTCCTCTGTTTTGTTCTCAATGTACAGGTAACTCTTTGAAGTGTTACTCCTGCTCAGCATCAATGGAAAGATGCGTGGGTAATACTGTTGACTGCTCTGCGATGCAGCAATGCTACCTTGTGGTTACAGAGGCTGGTAAGTACGAATGAATTTGAGATGCACACCTCTATTTAGAGATATAGCTTGTTCCATGCACCCACCACCCTTTGTGTGAAAAGGTTACCCCTCAGATTCCTATTAAATCTTTTCCCCTTCACCTTAAACCTATGTCCTCTGGTCCTCGATTCCCCAACTCTGGGCAAGAGACTCGATTGATTCCTCTCATGATTTTGTACACCTCTATAAGATCTCCCCTCATCCTCCTGCGCTCCATGGAATAGAGACCCAGCCTGATCAACCTCTCCCTATAGCTCACACCCTCTAGTCCTGGCAACATCCTCGTAAAGATGTTAAGACTGTACGATTCTGTGAATAAATAGCTGATTTACTCATAGAAATGTGAAAACTCAGTGGCATTCACACACAGAGGGTGGTGGGTGTATGGAACAAGCTGCCAGAGGAGGTAGTTGAGGCAGGGACTATCGCAATGTTTAAGAAACAGTTAGACAGGTACTTGGATCGGACAGGTTTGGGGGATATGGACCAAGTGCAGGCAGGTGGGACTAGTGTAGCTGGGACATGTTGGCCGGTGTGGGCAAGTTGGGCTGAAGGGCCTGTATCCACACTGTATCACTCTAAAATGGTGCATGAACTATGAACATAGAAATTATTTATCTGACCATTCTGTTTTTCCAGCTGGTGCAAAGGCTTACAGCGCTGGATGTTTTCCCCTTGCTGATTGTACAGTCAAGCATAATATCGAAGGAGTTCTAGTCTCTGTCAAATGCTGCACTACTGACCTCTGCAACGCGAGTGACCAAGTTAAATTATCTCTTCTGCTGTTCCCTGCTCTGGTCTCAGTCTGGTTTGCAATATTTATGTGAAGCAAGTGCATAATAATAATGCACAGTGCAATCTTCTGGATGCTTTTTGTCTGAAGATCAGGGATAATGAGTCTTAACACATGATTTCTAAGAGATGAGCTACTTAACCTAATAGATTTGCAAATCGTTATCATTTCAAAATCAGTAACCCTCATCCACAATGCTTGATATTTGCAATCTTTTAATAATCTGTATAATAATAATAATAATAATCATATAACTTGGAGCTTGTACCATTACTCTGTTCATCTGTTGCCGCATCTCAATAAAGAACTGATTTTCAAAAAAAATGTGAGCGTGATTCTTTCTTTCATAAGTTCCAGGAGCAGGATGAAGCCATTCGGCCCATCAAGACTACTCCGTCCCTTCAATCATGGCCGATCTATCTTTCCCTCTCAACCCAATTCTCCCCATAACCCCTGACACTTGTACTAATCAAGAATCTGTCAAAGCCTCTATCAAATTCTTCAAAGCAAGTTTATAAACTGTCTCACATGTTATTATTACTACACTGTGTAATTCAGCGGCACGGTGGCGCAGCGGTAGAGTTGATCCCTCACAGCGCCACAGACCCAAGTTCCATCCTGACCACGGGTGTCTTCTGTACAGAGTTTGCATGTCCTCCCTGTGACTGGGTTTTCTCCAGGTGCTGCGGTTTCCTGCCACACTCCAAAGACGACCAGGTTTGTAGGTTAATCGGCTTGGTACAATCGCTACTAAAGTTGGTACAATTGTAAACCTCATCTTGTCTGTGAGTGAGCGTGTTTGTTTGTTTGCCAACTTTTCATGACCTGAACTCTGCCAAAATGGTACACGATAGCACTAAAATACAACCTTACTCACCATTGTTCTGTGTCAAGTTTCGTTCAGATTAATGTTATATTTTACAAGATATAGACATTTAAAACTTTCCAAAACCCCGGCCCAGCAAAACGCAGTCTCACGAAAGCTGCCCGATTTATGTCATTCGGGATAAACATTCTCGCCAGCTGAGCCACTGTGTGTGTACGGACCTGTAAGTGAGTTCGGTATCTCGATAAACGCAAGGAATCATGGGATTTGTCAAAGGTCATTCGGGATAAACAAGCGGACTCAGCGCTGTATAAACTCTGTATAAATTGTGAACTATTCTACCAAGGAAGTAATCTAGAATTCTGTCAACTCACCAGCTTCCTGACTTGTTCTGCTGTTCACACACTACTCACACAGTCCCAGTTCTAGTTCAGTTCATTATTCTGCAATTATTCAAAATGTTAAAGAATTATTATTTTCATTTAATCCTTAATGTGTTTGCTACTGGAATAAGAAAATATTACTTGTGGTTGAAACATTTTCTTATCTTTATTCATAATTTATGTGTAAAAATATATTGAACCTGAGGCAGGCAGCGACTGTATCAGTGTGATGTGGGCTGATGCTTCACCTACAGGTGGCGTGAATGTACCGTTAAGGCAAAGATTCATCTCTGAGGAAAACTGAGTCCAGGGTTGTCCCTGTGAAGGAGCCGCCAATCTGATATAAGACATTTAACTGTGAAATGCCTGCCCTTTAGTATTGGATAGATTGAGTGGAGGGTGTGTGTTGTTCCATGTTTGCGGTGGGTGTGGTGCGTTTCCCCCAGCCATCCCGCCCAGTGCATGTTGACCGGCACGGTTCACCAGCCCTTGTTAGCAGAGGCTCTTGGTGCAGGTGTTACCCGAAGCAAAAAAGGTTTTGTGGAGGTTCTGCGTTAGGATCGGGCACGCAGCGAGCTAGCGAGAGGGTCGTCAGATTAGATCAGCCCAGCTTGCCGAGTGGCCGAAGAGCGGATTTTAATGTGTCGTTATTAAACTGTTCCATCTGTGCAGCATCTCTGGAGAACACAGATAGGTACAAAGTGCTGGAGTAACTCAGTGGGTCAGGCAGCATCTCTGGAGAACATGGATAGGTACAAACTACTGGAGTAACTCAGTGGGTCAGGCAGCATCTCTGGAGAACATGGATGGACAATTCAGTTCGGGACTCTTTTTCAGACTCCACCAAGTGCTGGAGTCACCTCTCCACATTCTCCAGAGATCTCATAGCAAAAGGATTTGAGTATAGGAGCAGGGAGGTTTTACTGCAGTTGTACAGGGTCTTGGTGAGACCACACCTGGAGTATTGCGCACAGTTTTGGTCTCCTAATCTGAGGAAAGACATTCTTGCCATAGAGGGAGTACAGAGAAGGTTCACCAGACTGATTCCTGGGATGTCAGGACTTTCATATGAAGAAAGACTGGATAGACTCGGTTTGTACTCGCTAGAATTTAGAAGATTGAGGGGGGATCTTATAGAAACTTACAAAATTCTTAAGGGGTTGGACAGGCTAGATGCAGGAAGATTGTTCCCAATGTTGGGGAAGTCCAGGACAAGGGGTCACAGTTTAAGGATAAGGGGGAAATCTTTTAGGACCGAGATGAGGAAAACATTTTTCACACAGAGAGTGGTGAATCTCTGGAATTCACTGGCACAGAAGGTAGTTGAGGCCAGTTCATTGGCTATATTTAAGAGGGAGTTAGATGTGGCTAAAGGGATCAGGGGGCATGGAGAGAAGGCAGGTACAGGATACTGAGTTGGATGATCAGCCATGATCATATTGAATGGCAGTGCAGGCTCGAAGGGCCGAATGGCCTACTCCTGCACCTATTTTCTATGTTTCTATGTTGCCTGACCCGCTGAGTTACTCCAGCACTTTGTGCCTATCTAGATTACTTCCTTGGTAAAATAGTTCACAATTTATATACAGTTTATACTGCGCTGAGTTCGCTTTTTTATCCCGAATGACCTTTGACAAATCCCATGATTCCTTGCGTTTATCGAGATACCGAACTCGCTTACATGTCCCAGATACCGAACTCGCTTACATGCTTACAGAGCCATTTAGAACGGAGACGAGGAAACACTTTTTCACACACAGAGTTGTGAGTCTGGAATTCCCTGCCTCAGAGGGCGGTGGAGGCCGGTTCTCTGGTTACTTTCAAGAGGGAGCTAGATAGGGCTCTTAAAGATAGTGAAGTCAGGGGATATGGGGAGAAGGCAGGAACAGGGTACTGATTGGGGATGATCAGCCATGATCACATTGAATGGGATGGTCCCGCCATCCCGGGAATTAACCTGGTGGAAACAACGCTGCAAGAATGTC